>NC_053026.1:225742801-226042801 GCF_003073215.2 Triticum urartu
CCAGGGAAAGTCCCTTCCGGACACGGGACAAAGACTTCAATCTTGTATCTTCATAGTCCAGGAGTCCGGCTGAAGGTATAGTCCGGCTATCCGAACACCCCCTAATCCAGGACTCCCTCAATTGTGCCCCACTTGTCCCTTGTTACCCTCAATCCTCAGACGCATAGTTCGGGACCCCTTACCCAAGATCGGCCGGTTTTGACACCAACATTGGTTCTTTCATTGAGAGTTCCTCTATGTCGTCAATAGAAGGATCGATGGCTCATCTTGTCATCAGCAATGATGCTATTTCTGGGGAGACCTTTCTCACTGGTCAACTTTTCGTGTTTGGTGGCTTCTCTCTGCGTGCCAATTCAACTAGTCACCTTGAGCAGATTGACAACTATGCCCCTGGTCACCAGATCAGGTTCGGAAGCCTGAATTACATCGCTGATATCTGAGGAGATTTGATCTTCGATGGGTTATCGACCTCGGTCGTCGCTCCTCATCTACATGAAGGAAGCCCGTTGGATTCACCATCAGACTCTGTTCAAGGATCAACTCTCATTCCTGCCCTGGCCTTAGATCCAGGGCAGGCCACTTTGTTCGAAAACGGGAGGTTAGGCCCCGCCGGACTCTCTCATGTTATGGAGCTCCCTACCGAAGACCTAGAGGTGACCATGTTGTCAACTAGCCTGGAGTCAAACATGAATCTTTTTGTTATCTGGAAACCAGTCTCATCTCTGGTGGTCAGCTCTGAACTCTTGAGGTCTACGCCTACCGAGCTCGGTCAAGAGGTGATTACCGGACCCAGCTCCGCAAATCCTTAGTCACCCGTCCAACTTTCGCTCCTAAACGAGGTGTTGGACCTAATGCTATCGCTGGCCATTACGGAAGTATCACTTCCGAACTACGCCCAGTCCAAATTAGGGGCTGAGAGCGGGGAATTTTATGTCCCACCCACCACCCACTTAATAGCCATTGTCGAGGATCTAGCCGACATGCCGGAGCCGAACAAGGCCAAAACCTGCCCATCACCGGGCGTTGGACGACCACTTCTACTTACGACGTGTACATGGTGGATAGACCCGAAAAGAAGGACGACGATGGAACCCAAGATCCGATTAAGGACAAGCCCGTCGGGGCGCCACCTAAACGCCGACGTCAGCGGCACCACTCATGATATCGTCGTGAAAAGGATAGCAATACTGGCACCGGAGATAACAATACCCCGGATGATGCTGAAGACCCTGACCACCCCGTCGAGCCTGCGTCCGAGCAGGATGAGTGGGAGGAGGGACACGTTAACCCAGACGAACTTGTTGATCATGAGGATCCGGAAGATAGCAATTGCTGGCCTCCTAGGAGGACGTTAGCCTCGGTAACGAAGATTTCATCGTGCCAGAGGAACCCCTCGAACAAGAACGCTTCAAGAGACATCTTATCACCACTGCAAGGAGCCTGAAAAAAAACAACAATAGCTTCAAGCCGAACATGACACGCTCAACGACAGATGGACCAAGGTCCTGGCCACCAAAGAATACGGCCTTGAGCACCCAACAAAGAGCTACCCAAAACACAGGCTACTACCACAATTGGACGATGAGGCCCTTGAGATAAATCCATCAAGATACCACCATGCTGATGAACAGACCGACCACCGCGTGCGTGGGACAAAATAGCTAATTATGCCGAATACCATCCCGTGCCACCCCGCCATAGAGGCAAAGAGGCATCGTCTCCAAGTTACACATATGAATTGCGTTAGGACCTGGACAATAGAGCCGTCCATACCAGATCAATCTACAGTTCAAGGGTATGTGCTCCGACACGAGACAACGACCATCAAGCCTGGCGCGACAATCATAACCAAATTCGGGCCGAGAACCGAATACGGACATCATCCGAACTCCGTCGTGATGTGGCCCGATATAGAGGTGCCGCACACCTCATGTGCTTTACCGATGAGGTAATGCAACACCAATATTTCGAGAAGGGTTTAAACCCGCAAACATCGAGGCATATGATGGAACTACAGATCCCGCCGTCTGGATTGAAGATTTTCTTCTCCACATTCATATGGCTCGTGGCGATGATCTCCACACCATCAAATACCTTCCCCTAAAACTAAAAGGACCAGCACGACACTGGTTGAATAGCTTCCCAAAGAACTCCATTGGTAGTTGGGTGGACTTGGAGGATGCTTTTCGAGATAACTTTCAAGGCACATATGTATAGCCACCGGACGCTCATGACCTCAGTCACATAGTCCAGTAACCCGGAGAGTCAGCCCGCAAACTCTAGACTCGGTTCTTAATTAAAAAGAACCAAATTGTTGACTGTCCAGATGCCAAAGCCTTAGTGGCCTTTAAGCACAGCGTCCGTGACAAATGGCTCACCCAACACCTTGGCCAGGGAAAGCCAAAAAGTATGGTAGCTCTTACTACACTTATGACCCGCTTTCGCATGGGAGAAGACGGCTGGTTGGCTCATATAAGCAATAGCACTAGCGACCCCGACACCTCTGATGCCATGGATGGCAATGGAAGGCCACGACGTAACAATAACAAGTGTCGAAACAATGAAGAAACCGAGGATACGACGGTAAATGCCGGATTCAGTGGCTCCAAACTCGGTCAGCGGAAGAAGCCATTCAGAGGAAATAGAGATGGTCCATCTAACTTGGACAAAATACTAGATAGGCCTTGCTAGATTCATGGCACCCCTGACAAGCCTGCCAACCACTCCAACAGAAAACTGCTGGGTTTTTAAACAAGCCAGTAAATTAAATACCGAACACAAGGGGAAAGGGCCTCAAAGGGAGGACGATGATGAGCCCTGCCCTCTGAACACAGGGGGACAGAAGAAGTTTCCCCCCGAGGTGAAAACAATGAACATGATATATGTTACACATATCCCAAAGAGGGAGCGCAAGCGCGCACTAAGGGACGTCTATGTCGTAGAGCCTATTGACGGTGTCCTGGATTAGGGGGTACTCACCACGCCGTCTCCCGACCCGTGAGGCCGATGACCCACATGGCGGTTAACTATTGGGCCACTTCGGGCTGCCCATGCCGAATACAAGGACGACACTACAAAGACTTGGCGTCCAAGACGAGGACTCCTCTAAACCCTAGGCCTACGGTGCGTATATAAACCGAGGCCAGGCTAGTCAATAGACAATCTCATATTCATTACCACAATATCATGGTAGATACCTATACTATGTACTATCCTCATATCAGTACAATCAAAAGCAGGACGTAGGGTATTATATCTTCAAGAGAGCCCGAACCTGGGTAAAATCTTGTGTCCATGTTACCATCGCTCCAAGACGCCTAGCTTAGGACGCCTACTGCGAGATATGTCGGATATAGAACCAACATTGTGCTTTCATTGAGAGCCTACTGGTAGTCGCCACGGTGCGATGGGAATTCAGTTCGTCTCCGGCGTGATCTACGCGTCAGAACGGAGCTTTATTGTCAATGTCGGCATCTTCGTCGCCGGCTCAACTAGTCACCTTGGCTCGACCGAGGACTGTGTTCCATCTCAGATCATTATGTTCGGACGAGGGCCTTCATCATCAACGCCGATCTCTATCATGATCATGGAGGAATCATCGATGGAGCTCGGGGGCTCAACGTCAACATTGCCCTCGGGCGGCCGTGCTATTTTTTTGGACTTCAAACCTGTATCCGCTTCCACTGCCTCCTCGAGTGTCACTTTGATGATTTCTTTAGTGGAATTGTGCGGAATTGAGTGTACAACAACCCTGCAAAATTTCGTCACATTCCCATGGAGGAATCTCCGATGATCTATGATATACTGGAGGCCTGTCGAGTCTGGACGGGAATCTGGACATGTTTAGGGCATGGTCTCCATAGCCTAGCTTGGAGGTTATTTGGAAGATCCAACCGTTCATCTTCTGCAGAATTTCCATATCTACCACCTCTCAAAATTTCAGCTCGATCCAACCGTTCAAACTCCAGGAACCTTCCGATTAGTGCATCACTTTTCGGATCTATTTTTTGCGCGAATACGAATCCGACCTGAGTTCATCTTTCTTCATGAACGGGATATTGCACAACCTTTTTGGAAGAATATTTTTCTAGGGTATTGTGCATTGTTCTTAAATACATGCCCATAAAATTTTAAGCCTTCTCTGAGGTATTCTTCACTATCACGATGGTGTTAAACCAGTCCGGCAACATTGCTCCACGGTTGCCGAACTGCGCTAGACATGTCGTCGCTTTGTTGAGCCGAGCTCAACTTCTTTGGATCATCATCTCGGCAAGCCGAACAAGAGTTCGGCATCACGAAGGATAAATCATCACCAACATCGTCGCCCCACGGATTACATGGAGCGGGCACGTCGGCATCGTCACACGGTCGCTTCATCAAGCCGACATTGACCGCGCCACAAGTCACAACATGCGTTGGCATGGACGCACTGTTGCTTCTTCAAGCCGATGCCCATCACACCGAACTGCTTCAATACCTTGGCTGACATGGTAGCTGCAACGTCTCCTTACTGACCTGCTCCATCACCTCGGCTGGACCGGGGGCTTCGCCATCTCTTCATCAACCTACTCCGGAGACTTCAACGTCACCAGCTAACCAGCTTCGTCACGTTAGCTGGACCGGGGGCTTTACCTTAGCGAGCCAACCTTTGTCAACATTGCCGGGCCGTCGCTTCATCGCCCATCAGGCAATAGGTGTGCGGATCGAGTCCCAATTTTGGGAGTAACCTTTCTTCATATTGCTACAACCGATAAACCAGGTGCTATTAATCCTATTAATCTTTTCTTGCTTGGGTTTATTTTTTCCAAGGAATTATTACTCTGATTTGTTCCATCATCTATACACAGGTCTGCCAAATGATGATCACATTAACGATGGATGCGTGATGGTTCGGTCAGTTTCCCATCCGTAGTTCGGCGAACGCCTCATCGGGGACTCGGACCACCCTGTGAATACATGCTTTGTCACGCCGACGCCCCGCACGGACATTGGCTTTGATGGTAGTGAAGGAAATATGCCCTAGAGGCAATAATAAAGTTATTATTTATTTCCTTATATCATGATAAATGTTTATTATTCATGCTAGAATTGTATTAACCGGAAACATAATACATGTATGAATACATAGACAAACAAAGTGTCACTAGTATGCCTCTACTTGACTAGCTCGTTAATCAAAGATGGTTATGTTTCCTAACCATGAACAATGAGTTGTTATTTGATTAACGGGATCACATCATTAAGTGAATGATCTGATTGACATGACCCATTCCATAAGCTTAGCACCCGATCGTTTAGTATGTTGCTATTGCTTTCTTCATGACTTATACATGTTCCTATGACTATGAGATTATGCAACTCCCGTTTGCCGGAGGAACACTTTGTGTGCTACCAAACGTCACAACGTAACTGGGTGATTATAAAGGAGCTCTACAGGTCTCTCCAAAGGTACATGTTGGGTTGGCGTATATCGAGATTAGGATTTGTCACTCCGATTGTCGGAGAGGTATCTCTGGGCCCTCTCGGTAATGCACATCACTTAAGCCTTGCAAGCATTGCAACTAATGAGTTAGTTGCGGGATGATGTATTACAGAACGAGTAAAGAGGCTTGCCGTTAACGAGATTGAACTAGGTATTGGAATACCGACGATCGAATCTCGGGCAAGTAACATACCGATGACAAAGGGAACAACGTATGTTGTTATGCGGTCTGACCGATAAAGATCTTCGTAGAATATGTAGGAGCCAATATGAGCATCCAGGTTCCGCTATTGGTTATTGACCGGAGACATGTCTCGGTCATGTCTACATTATTCTCGAACCCGTAGGGTCCGCACGCTTAAGGTTACGATGACACTTATATTATGAGTTTATACATTTTGATGTACCGAAGTTTGTTCGGAGTCCTGGATATGATCACAGACATGACGAGGAGTCTCGAAATGGTTGAGACATAAAGATTGATATATTGGAAGCCTATGTTTGGATATCGGAAGTGTTCCGGGTGAAATCAGGATTTTACCCGAGTACCGGGAGGTTACCGGAACCCCCCGGGAGCTAGATGGGCCTTAATGGGCCATAGTGGAAGAAGAGGAGAGGCAGCCAGGGTTTGGGCCGCGCGCCCCTCCCCCCTAGTCCGAATAGGACAAGGAGAGAGGGGGCCGCACCCTCCTCCTTCTCTCTCTCCTCTCTTTTCCACCTCATGAATCCTATTCCAACTAGGATTGGGGGAGAAGTCCTACTCCCGGAGGCAGGGGCACCCCAGAGACACACAAGTTGATCCATGTGATCTATTCCTTAGCCGTGTGCGGCACCCCCAGCCACCATAGTCCTTGATAATATTGTAGCGGAGTTTAGGCGAAGCCCTGCTGCAGTAGTAGATTAAGATCGTCACCACGCCGTCGTGCTGACGGAACTCTTCCCCGACACTTTGCTGGATCGGAGTCCGGGGATCGTCATCGAGCTGAACGTGTGCTAAAACTCGGAGGTGCCGTAGTTTCGGTGCTTGATCGGTCGGGCCGTGAAGACGTACGACTACATCAACCAAATGCTTCCGTTGTCGATCTACTAGGTATGTAGATCACACTCTCCCCTCTCCTTGCTATGCATCACCATGATCTTGCGTGTGCGTTGGAATTTTTTTGAAATTACTACGTTCCCCATCAGTGGCATCCGAGCCTAGGTTTTATATGTTGATGTTATATGCACGAGTAGAACACAAGTGAGTTGTGGGCGATATAAGTCATACTGCTTACCAGCATGTCATACTTTGGTTCGGTGGTATTGTTGGACGAAGCGGCCCGGACCGACATTACGCGTACGCTTACGCGAGACCGGTTCTCCCGACGTGCTTTGCACATAGGTGGCTTGCGTGTGACAGTTTCTCCAACTTTAGTTGAATCGAGTGTGGCTACGCCCGGTCCTTGCGAAGGTTAAAACAGCACCAACTTGACAAACTATCGTTGTGGTTTTGATGCGTAGGTAAGATTGGTTCTTTCTTAAGCCCGTAGCAGCCACGTAAAACTTGCAACAACAAAGTAGAGGACGTCTGACTTGTTTTTGCAGGGCATGTTGTGATGTGATATGGTCAAGACATGATGCTGATTTTTATTGTATGAGATGATCATGTTTTGTAACCGAGTTATCGGCAACTGGCAGGAGCCATATGGTTGTCGCTTTATTTTATGCAATGCAATCGCGATGTAATGCTTTACTTTATCACTAAGCGGTAGCGATAGTCGTGGAAGTACAAGCTCGGCGAGACGACAACGATGCTACGATGGAGATCAAGGTGTCGCACCGGTGACGATGGTGATCACGATGGTGCTTCGGAGATGGAGATCACAAGCACAAGATGATGATGGCCATATCATATCACTTATATTGATTGCATGTGATGTTTATCTTTTATGCATCTTATCTTGCTTTGATTGATGGTAGCATTATAAGATGAACTCTCACTAAATTATCAAGTAGTGTTCTCCCTGAGTATGCACCGTTGCGAAAGTTCTTCGTGCTGAGATACCACGTGATGATCGGGTGTGATAGGCTCTACGTTCAAATACAACGGGTGCAAAATAGTTGCGCACGCGGAATACTCAGGTTAAACATGATGAGCCAAGCATATACAGATAAGGCCTCGGAACACGGAGACCGAAAGGTCTAGTGTGAATCATATAGTAGATATGATCAACATAAAGATATTCACCAATGAAACTACTCCATCTCACGTGATGATCGGACATGGTTTAGTTGATTTGGATCACGTAATCACTTAGAGGATTAGAGGGATGTCTATCTAAGTGGGAGTTCTTTAAGTAAATTAACTGAACTTAAATTTATCATGAAACTTAGTACATGATTAGTATCTTGCTTGTTTATGTTTGATTGTAGATAGATGGCTCGTGCTGTTGTTCCGTTGAATTTTAATACGTTCCTTGAGATAGCAAAGTTGAAAGATGATGGTAGCAATTACACGGACTGGGTCCTTAACTTGAGGATTATCCTCATTGCTGCACAGAAGAATTATGTCCTGGAAGCACCGCTGGGTGCCAGGCCTGCTGCAGGAGCAACGCCGGATGTTGTGAACGTCTGGCAGAGCAAAGCTGATGACTACTCGATAGTTCAGTGTGCCATGCTTTACGGCTTAGAATCGGGACTTCAACGACGTTTTGAACGTCATGGAGCATATGAGATGTTCCAGGAGTTGAAGTTAATATTTCAAGCAAATGCCCGGATTGAGAGATACAAAGTCTCCAATAAGTTCTATAGCTGCAAGATGGAGGAGAACAGTTCTGTCAGTGAGCATATACTCAAAATGTCTGGGTATAATAATCACTTGATTCAGTTGGGAGTTAATCTTCTAGATGACTGCGTCATTGACAGAATTCTCCAATCACTGCCACCAAGCTACAAGAGCTTCGTGATGAACTATAATATGCAAGGGATGAATAAGACTATTCCCGAGCTCTTCGCAATGCTGAAAGCTGCGGAGGTAGAAATCAAGAAGGAGCATCAAGTGTTGATGGTCAACAAGACCACTAGTTTCAAGAAAAAGGGCAAAGGGAAGAAGAAGGGAAACTTCAAAAAGAACGGCAAGCAAGTTGCTACTCAAGAGAAGAAACCCAAACCTAGACCTAAGCCTGAAACTGAGTGCTTCTATTGCAAGCAGACTGGTCACTAGAAGCGGAACTGCCCCAAGTATTTGGCGGATAAGAAGGATGGCAAGGTGAACAAAGGTATATGTGATATACATGTTATTGATGTGTACCTTACTAATACTCGCAGTAGCACCTGGGTATTTGATACTGGTTCTGTTGCTAATATTTGCAACTCGAAACAGGGACTACGGATTAAGTGAAGATTGGCTAAGGACGAGGTGACGATGCGCGTGGGAAACGGTTCCAAAGTCGATGTGATCGCAGTCGGCACGCTACCTCTACATCTACCTTCGGGATTAATATTAGACCTAAATAATTGTTATTTGGTTCCAGCGTTAAGCATGAACATTATATCTAGATCTTGTTTGATGCGAGACGGTTATTCATTTAAATCAGAGAATAATGGTTGTTCTATTTATATGAGTAATATCTTTTATGGTCATGCACCCTTGAAGAGTGGTCTATTCTTGTTAAATCTCGATAGTAGTAATACACATATTCATAATGTTGAAGCCAAAAGATGCAGAGTTGATAATGATAGTGCAACTTATTTGTGGCACTGCCGTTTAGGTCATATCGGTGTAAAGCGCATGAAGAAACTCCATACTGATGGACTTTTGGAACCACTTGATTATGAATCACTTGGTACTTGCAAACCGTGCCTCATGGGCAAGATGACTAAAACGCCGTTCTCCGGTACCATGGAGAGAGCAACAGATTTGTCGGAAATCATACATACAGATGTATGTGGTCCAATGAATATTGAGGCTCGTGGCGGATATCATTATTTTCTCACCTTCACAGATGATTTAAGCAGATATGGGTATATCTACTTAATGAAACATAAGTCTGAAACGTTCGAAAAGTTCAAAGAATTTCAGAGTGAAGTTGAAAATCATCGTAACAAGAAAATAAAGTTTCTACGATCTGATCATGGAGGAGAATATTTGAGTTATGAGTTTGGTGTACATTTGAAAAATTGTGGAATAGTTTCGCAACTCACGCCACCAGGAACACCACAGCGTAATGGTGTGTCCGAACGTCGTAATCGTACTTTACTAGATATGGTGCGATCTATGATGTCTCTTACTGATTTACCGGTATCGTTTTGGGGATACGCTCTAGAGACGGCCGCATTCACGTTAAATAGGGCACCATCAAAATCCGTTGAGACGATGCCTTATGAACTGTGGTTTGGCAAGAAACCAAAGTTGTCGTTTCTGAAAGTTTGGGGCTGCGATGCTTATGTGAAAAAGCTTCAACCTGATATCCAAAGGAGACTATTGGATACACCTTCTATCACAGATCCGAAGGCAAGACTTCTGTTGCTAAATTCGGAAACTTTCTAGAGAAGGAGTTTCTCTCGAAAGAAGTGAGTGGGAGGAAAGTAGAACTTGATGAGGTAACTGTACCTGCTCCCTTATTGGAAGCTAATGATAATGATCATGAAACTTCAGAACAAGATACTACTGAACCTCGTACATCAACCAGAGTAAGATCCGCACCAGAGTGGTACGGTAATCCCGTTCTGGAAGTCATATTATTAGATCATGATGAACCTACGAACTATGAAGAAGGGATGGTGAGCCCAGATTCCGCAAAGTGGCTTGAAGCCATGAAATCTGAGATGGGATCCATGTATGAGAACAAAGTATGGACTTTGGTTGACTTGCCCGATGATCGGCAAGCAATTGAGAATAAATGGATCTTTAAGAAGAAGACTGACGCTGACGGTAATATTACTGTCTACAAAGCTCGACTTGTCGCAAAAGGCTTTCGGCAAGTTCAAGGGATTGACTACGATGAGACCTTCTCACCCGTAGCGATGCTTAAGTTTGTCCGAATCATGTTAGCAATTGCCGCATTTTATGATTATGCAATTTGACAGATGGATGTCAAAACTGCATTCCTGAATGGATTTCTGGAAGAAGAGTTGTATATGATGCAACCAGAAGGTTTTGTCGATCCAAAGGGAGCTAACAAAGTGTGCAAGCTCCAGCGATCCATTTATGGACTGGTGCAAGCCTCTCGGAGTTGGAATAAACGCTTTGATAGTGTGATCAAAGCATTTGGTTTTATACAAACTTTTGGAGAAGGCTGTATTTACAAGAAAGTGAGTGGGAGGTCTGTAGCATTTCTGATATTATATGTAGATGACATATTACTAATTGGAAATGATATAGAATTTCTGGATAGCATAAAGGGATACTTGAATAAGAGTTTTTCAATGAAAGACCTCGGTGAAGCTGCTTACATATTAGGCATTAAGATCTATAGAGATAGATCAAGACGCTTAATTGGACTTTCACAAACCACATACCTTGACAAAATTTTGAAGAAGTTCAAAATGGATCAAGCAAAGAAAGGGTTCTTGCCTGTGTTACAAGGTGTGAAGTTGAGTAAGACTCAATGCCCGACCACTACAGAAGATAGAGAGAATATGAAAGATGTTCCCTATGCTTCAGCCATAGGCTCTATCATGTATGCAATGCTGTGTACCAGACCTGATGTGTGCCTTGCTATAAGTCTAGCAGGGAGGTACCAAAGTAATCCAGGAGTGGATCACTGGACAGCGGTCAAGAACATCCTGAAATACCTGAAAAGGACTAAGGATATGTTTCTCATATATGGAGGTGACAAAGAGCTCATCGTAAAAGGTTACGTTGATGCAAGCTTTGACACTGATCCGGACGATTCTAAATCGCAAACCGGATACGTGTTTACATTAAACGGTGGAGCTGTCAGTTGCTGCAGCTCTAAACAAAGCGTTGTAGCGGGATCTACATGTGAAGCGGAATACATAGCTGCTTCGGAAGCAACAAATGAAGGAGTCTGGATGAAGGAGTTCATATGCGATCTAGGTGTCATACCTAGTGCATCGGGTCCAATGAAAATCTTTTGTGACAATACTGGTGCAATTGCCTTGGCAAAGGAATCCAGATTTCACAACAGAACCAAGCACATCAAGAGATGCTTCAATTCCATCAGGGATCTTGTCCAGGTGGGAGACATAGAGATTTGCAAGATACATACGGATCTGAATGTTGCAGACCCTTGACTAAGCCTCTTCCACGAGAAAAACATGATCAGCACCAAGGCTCCATGGGTGTTAGAATCGTTACTGTGTAATCTAGATTATTGACTCTAGTGCAAGTGGGAGACTGAACGAAATATGCCCTAGAGGCAATAATAAAGTTATTATTTATTTCCTTATATCATGATAAATGTTTATTATTCATGCTAGAATTGTATTAACCGGAAACATAATACATGTGTGAATACATAAACAAACAAAGTGTCACTAGTATGCCTCTACTTGAATAGCTCGTTAATCAAAGATGGGTATGTTTCCTAACCATGAACAATGAGTTGTTATTTGATTAACGGGATCACATCATTAAGTGAATGATCTGATTGACATGACCCATTCCATTAGCTTAGCACCCGATCGTTCAGTATGTTGCTATTGCTTTCTTCATGACTTATACATGTTCCTATGACTATGAGATTATGCAACTCCCGTTTGCCGGAGGAACACTTTGTGTGCTACCAAACGTCACAACGTAACTGGGTGATTATAAAGGAGCTCTACAGGTGTCTCCAAAGGTACATGTTGGGTTGGCGTATTTCGAGATTAGGATTTGTCACTCCGATTGTCGGAGAGGTATCTCTGGGCCCTCTCGGTAATGCACATCACTTAAGCCTTGCAAGCATTGCAACTAATGAGTTAGTTGCGGGATGATGTATTACAGAACGAGTAAAGAGGCTTGCCGTTAACGAGATTGAACTAGGTATTGGAATACCGACGATCGAATCTCGGGCAAGTAACATACAGATGACAAAGGGAACAACATATGTTGTTATGCGGTTTGACCGATAAAGATCTTCATAGAATATGTAGGGGCCAATATGAGCATCCAGGTTCCGCTATTGGTTATTGACCGGAGACATGTCTGGGTCATGTCTACATTATTCTCGAACCCGTAGGGTCCGCACGCTTAAGGTTACGATGATAGTTATATTATGAGTTTATACATTTTGATGTACTGAAGTTTGTTCGGAGTCCCAGATATGATCACAGACATGACGAGGAGTCTCGAAATGGTCAAGACATAAAGATTGATATATTGGAAGCCTATGTTTGGATATCGGAAGTGTTCCGGGTGAAATCAGGATTTTACCAGAGTATCGGGAGGTTACCGGAACCCCCCGGGAGCTATATGGGCCTTAATGGGCCATAGTGGAAGAAGAGGAGAGGCAGCCAGGGTTTGGGCCGCGCGCCCCTCCTCCCTAGTCCGAATAGGACAAGGAGAGAGGGGGCCGGCGCCCTCCTCCTTCTCTCTCTCTCTTTTCCACCTCATGAATCCTATTCCAACTAGGATTGGGGGAGAAGTCCTACTCCCGGAGGGAGTAGGACTCCTCCTGGCGCGCCCCTCATGGCCGGCCGGCCTCCCCCTTTAGTCCTTTATATACGGAGGCAGGGGCACCCCAGAGACACACAAGTTGATCCACGTGATCTATTCCTTAGCCGTGTGCGGCGCCCCCAGCCACCATAGTCCTCGATAATATTGTAGCGGAGTTTAGGCGAAGCCCTGCTGCAGTAGTACATCAAGATCGTCACCACGCCGTCGTGCTGACGGAACTCTTCCCCGACACTTTGCTGGATCAGAGTCCGGGGATCGTCATCGAGCTGAACATGTGCTAAAACTCGGAGGTGCCGTAGTTTCGGTGCTTGATCGGTCGGGCCGTGAAGACGTACGACTACATCAACCAAATGCTTCCGTTGTCGATCTACTAGGTATGTAGATCACACTCTCCCCTCTCGTTGCTATGCATCACCATGATCTTGCGTGTGCGTAGGAAATTTTTTGAAATTACTACGTTCCCCATCAGCTAGGCCACATCTCTTTTAAAAAATTATTTAGCGTAAATTAAGTATGCGAGGATTTTTATATATAGTTATATTATTTTTTTGGATTGCACTATTTTACATGTGTAGGTAATCGACTTCGACTGCGTCATGCGGTCACTTTGGCAAGCCGATGTCGTCGTCCCAATCGGCGTAAATTGGATGGCCGAATTGCCATACCGACATGTTCGGTTGCCTCAGGGACTTCGACATCGCTGAGAGAGCTCTACCTGATCGAATTTTCGGCACACGGGCCATATTTCTTTTATTACTCACTCTGCATAAATTATTTATTATCCTAAGAATTTTTTAATTTATTATTACTATTATCTCCGGCTTGCACTATTTTCTGTGCACAGGTAAATGATCCGGGTCAGGAAGCGCTGTCACCTCGGCATACCGACGTACCACGTCACCTCGGCTAGACCAGGGGCTTCGTCATCACTTCATTAACCCACGCTGAGAATTTCGGCGTCACACTGCCGGCCTACATTGGCCGTGCTATGTCGCCACTTCGGAGTGCCGAGCTCTTCGCTACCCCACCTCGGGACCGGCTTGGGGGTTGCGACCTTGAGCCTCTATAAGCTCAGCCAACGTCACACCGAGCACATTAACCAGCTAAGTCACTTCCATGCTCAGTTATTTTTAAATTCTTGTTCGGTTGGACCAAGCATTATATTTGTGTTTAAAACTTAGTTTGTCAACAAACGTTGTTTGTTAAAAGCACTTCCTTGCCCATCTTAACTAGGGGCTCTTAAATTTATATGAGTCGTTTTATAGTAAATGTGTTTTCTTCTTGGTCTTAGCAAAGTCTTTTTCTACCACTCCTTTTTTGACTCGAGTGTATGGTCAATAGCCAGATAACTTTGCTTCTCTCTAAAGCCGCTCGAGTTTAGTTCACTAAACTGGCCTCGGAGAAGCACTCCACCATTGGGATAAGGAGGAGGAGGTTCAAGCTGTCGGCTGACCTGCTTGAAGTCTTGAGATCGGATGTGTCATATTAATGCATGACAGAAGGACAAAACTTTTAAGACCAATTTTTGGAATGGCACCTAATGACTTGATTTAGTTCGTGCGTAAAGTTTTTGGTTTTCCAAGCCTATGGCACTTTTAAACTATTTGTGTGTTTACAGCATAAGTCTCGCAGTGCAACATCGGACACCTTTAGAGATTCAGCAAAAACACTCTCGGATATTGTTATATATGCATCGGTTTCGAATTGTGTCTTCAGTCAATAGTTGGGTTGCCCGGCTCCTGTGCTTGCCTCCTACATTTCGCTTTGTTCGGGTAGGTGTGCAAAGGGAGAACCACTGCGATTTTGCTTCCAGCTCGAATGGTTAAGCACCTTAGTGGAGAAAGCCGAAAACTGACTGTCACAATAGGCGTGAAATGGTCAGCGATCCGTTGACGGTGTCAAACTATAGATCGATACCGATTACTCTGTGTTATACGATGGGCCTTTCATAACATTGGACGAAGTGTTAATGGCTAGATGATACGTCTCCAACGTATCTATAATTTTTTATTGTTCCATGCTATTATATTACCTGTTTTGGATGTTTAATGGGCTTTAATATACCTTTTAATATTATTTTTGGGACTAACCTATTAACCGAAAGCCCAGTGCAAATTTCAGTTTTTTTTGCATATTTTAGTGTTTCGCAGAAAAGGAATATCAAACGGAATCCAAACGGAATGAAACCTTCGCGATGATATTTTTGGAACAAACGTGATCCAGGAGACTTGGCATGGACATCAAGGAAGCAGCGAGGGAGCCACGAGGCAGGAGGGCGCGCCCCAGGGGGGTGGGCGCGCCCCACCCTCGTGGGCCCCTCCCAGCTCCACCGACCTATTTCTTTTGCCTATATATACTCTTATACTCTAAAACCTTCGGGGAGAGCAACGAAACACCTTTTCCACCGCCACAACCTTCTATACCCGTGAGATCCCATCTTGGGGCCTTTTTCGGCGCTCCGCCGGAGGGGAATTCGATCACGGAGGGCTTCTACATCAACACCATAGCCTCTTCGATGATGTGTGAGTAGTTTACCATAGACCTTCGGGTCCATAGTTAATAGATAGATGGCTTCTTCTCTCTCTTTGGATCTCAATACAAAGTTCTCCTCGATCTTCTTGGAGATCTATTCGATGTAACTCTTTTTGCGGTGTGTTTGCCGAGATCCGATGAATTGTGGGTTTATGCTTGATTATCTATGAATACTATTTGATTCTTCTCTGAATTCTTATATGCATGATTTGATATCTTTGCAAGTCTCTTCGAATTATCAGTTTAGTTTGGCCTACTAGATTGATCTTTCTCGCCATGGGAGAATTGATTAGTTTTGGGTTCAATCTTGCGGTGTCCTTTCCTAGTGACAGCAGGGGCAGCAAGGCACGTATTGTATTGTTGCCATCGAGGATAAAAAGATGGGGTTTATATCATATTGCTTGAGTTTATCCCTCTACATCATGTCATCTTGCCTAAAGCGTTACTCCATTCTTATGAACTTAATACTCTAGATGCATGCTAGATAGCGGTCGATGTGTGGAGTAACAGTAGTAGATTCATGATCATTTCCTTAGATATCATCATAACTATGCGCTTTTCTATCAATTGCTTGACAATAATTTGTTCACCCATCGTAATTCTTGATATCTTGAGAGAAGCCACTAGTGAAACCTATGGCCCCCGGGTCTACTTTACATCATATTAGTTTCCTGTCAACTAGCCATTTCTGTCGCCGTTTATTTTGGAATCTTTATATTCTAATCTGTATCACAAAAATACCAAAAAAATTATCTTATTATCTCTATCAGATCTCACTCTCGTAAGTGACCGTGAAGGGATTGACAACCCCTTTATCGTGTTGGTTTCGAGGTTCTTTTTTGTTTTTGCAGGTACTAGGTGAGGGAGTCCTGGATTAGGGGGTCTCCGGACAGCCGGACTATATCCTTTGGCCGGACTATTGGACTATGAAGATACAAGATTGAAGACTTCGTCCCGTGTCCGGATGGGACTTTCCTTAGCGTGGAAGGCAAGCTTGGAAATACGGATATGTGGATCTCCTCCCTTGTAACCGACTCTGTGTAACCCTAGCCCCCTCCGGTGTCTATATAAACCGGAGGGTTTAGTCCGTAGAACAACATACAATCATACCATAGGCTAGCTTCTAGGGTTTAGCCTCTACGATCTTGTGGTAGATCAACTCTTGTAATACTTATATCATCAAGGTCAATCAAGTAGGACGTAGGGTATTACCTCCATCGAGAGGGCCCGAACCTGGGTAAACATCGTGTCCCCTGCCTCCTGCTACCATCCACCTTAGACGCACAGTTCGGGACCCCCTACCCGAGATCCGCCGGTTTTGACACCGATATTGGTGCTTTCATTGAGAGTTCCACTGTGCCGTCACCATAAGGCTCGATGGCCCCTTCGGTCATCGGTAATGATGCGGTCCAGGGTGAGGTTTTCCTCCCTGGACAGATCTTAGTATTCGGCGGCTTCGCACTACGAGCCAATTTGCTTGGCTATCTGCAGCAGATCGAGAGCTACGCCCCTAGCCATCAGGTTCGGAAACTTAAACTACACCACCGACATCCGTGGAGACTTGATCTTCGACGGATTTGAGCCCATGTAGGGTGCGCCGCACGATCATGACGAGCATGATTTAGCTCTGCCGTCGGACAGTGTTCGGGAGATCACACCTACAACTACTCCGGCCTTCAATCCGGAGCAAATTGCGCCATCCGAGGACGGAGGGATAGACACCGCCATGGAGGCCGCACTCTCAGTGGCGATGGAGCCGGATACTGATTTCACCCCTTATGAGAGCCGTGTCATCAAACCACTGGATTCGTCTCCGGCCACGGACTCCGAGCCGCCTGCATCCGTGCCTATCGAATCCGACTGGGCGCCGATCATGGAGTTCACCTCCACGGATATCTTTCAGCACTCGCCTTTCGGCAATTTGCTAAATTCATTAAGGTCTCTCTCCTTGTCAGGAGAACCTTGGCCGAACTATGTCCGGCTAGGATGGGATGCGGACGATGAAGAAATTCGGTGCCCACCCACCACCCACTTAGTAGCCACTATCGACGATTTAACCGACATGCTCGACTTCAACTCCGAAGACATTGACGGTATGGACGACGATGTAGGAGACGAACAGGAACCACCGCACATAGGGCGCTGGACCGCCACCTCATCATATGATATATACATGGTGGACACCCCCAAAGAAGGCAATGGCGACGAGACATCGGAGGATGACCCCTCCAAGAAGCAACCCAAGCGCCGACATCAGCGGCGCCGCTCTAAGTCCCGCCACAGCAAAAGTAGTGATACCGACAGAAGAGACAATAACACTCTGGATAATGCCGAAGACAACCACAATCCCCTCTAGCACGATGTAGAGCGGGAGGGTGAATAAGCTAACCCTCCAGAGTAGGCAGCAGATGGAGAATCGGAGGAGGACAATTACATGCCTCTCTCGGAAGACGAGGTGAGCCTCGGCGACGAAGAATTTATCGTGCCTGAGGATCCCGTCGAGCAGGAGCGCTTCAAGCGCCGGCTTATGGCCACAACAAATAGCCTGAAGAAAAAGCAACAATAGCTTTAAGCTGATCAAGACTTGCTAGCAGACAGATGGACCGAAGTCCTTGCTGCCGAGGAATACGAACTCGAGCGCCCCTCCAAGAGTTACCCAAAGCGCATGTTGCTACCTCACCTCGAGGAGGAAGCATTGAAAACTCCATAACCAGTGTACGATGCGGCTGACCGGCCACCACGTGGCCGAGCCAGCGAGGCATTTCAGCCTGCACCGCGCTGCCACTCAATCAAAAATACCAAGGCCCGGGGCAACACACGGGACCTGCGAGACGTATTGGACAGCAGGGCAAAACATGCAAGGTCAATATACGGGTCACGGGGGTGCGCGCCAACGCGGGACGATGACCGTAGAGCTAGGTACACTAAAAGTAAATCCGGCCGGGCCGAATACAGTAGACAAGACTCATATGAACTGCGTCGTGATATAGCCCGGCACAGAGGCGCCACACACCCCCTATGCTTCACTGATGAAGTTATGGATCATGAATTCCCGGAGGGTTTTAAACCCGTAAATATCAAATCGTATGATGGTATAACAGATCACGCTGTATGGATTGAGGATTTCCTCCTTCACATCCACATGGCTCGCGGTGATGATCTACATGCCATCAAGTACCTCCCACTAAAACTCAAAGGACCAGCTCGACATTGGCTGAATAGCTTGCTAGCAGACTCCGTCAGCAGTTGGGAGGATTTGGAAGACACAATCCTTGACAACTTCCAGGGCACTTATGTGCGACCACCGGATGCTGATGACTTGAGCCATTTAACTCAGAAGCCAGGGGAATCGGCCAGGCAATTCTGGACACGGTTCCTAACTAAGAAAAACCAAATTGTCAACTGTCCGGATGCAGAGGCCTTAGTCACATTCAAGCATAACATCCGTGACGAGTGGCTTGCTCGACACCTCGGCCAGGAGAAGCCGAAGTCTATGGCAGCCCTCACGACACTCATGACCCGCTTTTGCGCGGGCGAGGGTAGCTGGCTGGCTCGCAGCAACAACACATCAAGGAATCCGGGCACTCCGGATACCAAAGATGCCAATGGCAGACCATGTCGTAATAGACAAAAGCGCCGCAACAATGGCGATAACACCAATGATACGACAGTCAATGCCGGATTCAGAGGCTCTAGATCCTGTCAGCGGAAAATGCCATTCAAAAGAAGTACTCTGGGCCCGTCCAGTTTGGATCGCATACTGGATCGCTCATGTCAAATCCACGGCACCCCCGATAAGCCAGCCAATCACACCAACAGAGAATGCTGGGTGTTCAAGCAGGCCGACAAGTTAAATGCCGAAAACAAGTACAAGGGGCTGCATAGTGATGACGAGGAGGAGCCCCGGCCGCCGAACACGGGAGGACAGAAGAGGTTCCCCCCACAAGTGAAGACGATGAACATGATATATGCAACCCACATTCCGAAGAGGGAACGGAAGCGTGCACTAAGGGACGTCTATGCGATGGAGCCCGTCGCCCCAAAGTTCAACCCATGGTCTGCTTGTCCGATCACCTTTGATCGCAGGGACCACCCCACTAGTATCCATCATGGCGGATCCACCGCACTGGTCCTAGACCCCATCATCGACGGATTTCACCTCACTCGAGTCCTTATGGACGCCGGCAGCAGCCTGAACCTGCTCTATCAGGATACAATGCGCAAAATAGGTATAGATCCCTCGAGGATCAAACCCACCAAAACCACCTTTAAGGGCGTCATCCCTGGTGTAGAGGCCCATTGCACGGGCTCAATCACACTGGAAGTGGTCTTCGGATCTCCGGACAACTTCCGAAGCGAGGAGTTAATCTTCGCTATCATCCCGTTCCGCAGTTGCTATCACGCACTGCTCGAGCGAACCGCATTTGCAAAATTCAATGCGGTACCGCACCCTCAAGCTCAAGATGCCAGGACCTAGGGGGGGGTCATAACAGTCAATGGAAACACACAACGCTCGCTTCGCATGGAAGAGCACACTGCGGCCCTCGCAGCAGAAGCACAAAGCAATCTTTTAAGATAAACCACCAATTCGGCGATACAGCCCCCGGACACCGTCAAGTGAGTCCGGAGTAAACTGCAACAGGATCGCCTGGCATGTTCAGAGCTCGCCTAGCAATTCGGCCCCCTTCCTAGTCCCAGTCAAGAGACGAAATCCGTGCCACGCGTACATAATTACGCACTAAAAATACCATGGGCATAGGCGGGGGCACGATCAAGGCACGTCCTGCAATGCGGCTTAACCGCCCTAGGGGTTGTATACCTTTATCATTTTTTCTCTTTCAGGACCTAACTCTCTGGAAGCCCTTTCCGGCAGTACGATTGCCGGACACATTACATCAATGAACAACCAAGGAGGCAAGAAGCTAAGATGTACAAGGGAACCCCCAGGTGGTCTCTAATAGTAATCGATATACCCGCTTTCTACTATCCATACGCAGCTTGCCCTTGGATAGGACATGTCAAATAGTCCTATTTTCTGCTTATTACACTACTTGTATCAGTATGCTTCGACGTATTATTTAAATAACAATGCATATCATTAGTCTATTATTGCATTATTCATCCCTTTTTTCTTATATGTTCATTTACGACAACTTGAACCCGTACATTATGGTACGATCAGTACAGTAGGGGCTTTCGTTTACCCCATAATACGGTGTGAGAAGTCTGAACACTTTTGATAGTGCAGCACCCCGAACTTATAGCATTATGTGCATCAGCTCCGAATCATGTCTTGGGTCAATAGTTGGGTTTGCCCAGCTCCCATGCTTTGGTACCTTACGTTCCGCTATATCGGCTAAGGTAGCGCTGGGAGAACTACTGTGATTGTGTCCCGATTCTTCCGGACGAGCACCTTAGTAGAGAAAGCTGAAAACTGACTGTCATGATAAGGCGAGAGCTGGTCGCTATTCGAGAGGTCTCAAGTCCTTGAAGACTTTTTCCGCTTCGGGCGAGGAGTCGGCCTTTCCCGAATTAGGCGTGTATAGCGCCCCAAATTCGGCCTTCAGAATACTAGGGGCTTCGCCAAAATTTAAAATTGCAGACTTCTATGGCTAAGTGAGAGTGATAAAGCCTTATAGTCCAATTGCCTGGTTCGTTGTGCTGAACACCTCCCTCGAAGGACCCAAAATTGGGATAAAGAGTGCTTAGGTTTATCCCAAACACCGCAGTACTAGTTACATGGGGGCAGAAGCCGACGACTGGCCAACTCTCAAATTTTATAAACGGCCGCACAGAAGGTAATATTTTAAATTCAAAAAGCGTTGCATAGCGTAAATGAACTCATTTCATATTATAGGATCACATGAGCATGTTCATTCAAAAATTACATCTCTGGCACATTCATCCATCACAAGGCGGGAACCCTTCAGGACACTGTCATAATATATTTTGGGGCAGTGATGCTCCTTGCCTTCCGGCGGCCCCTCCTTCACCAGCTTCATGGCGTCCAGCTTCGCCCAGTGCACCTTCGCCCGGGCAAAAGCCTTGCGCGCACCCTCGATGCAGACGGACCGCTTTATGACTTCAAGCCATGGGTAGGCATCCACAAGCCACCTCACCAGACCGAAGTAGCTGCCGGGCAGGGGCTCGCCAGGCCACATCCGGACTATAAGACCCTTCATGGCCTATTCGGCCGCCTTGTGAAGCTCGACCAATTGCTTCAGCTGGTCGCTCAAGAGAATTGGGTGTTCGGTCCCAGTATACTGAGACCAGAACAACTTTTCTGTCGAGCTCCCCTCCTCAGCTCGGTAAAACTCCGTGGCATCCAGTACACTGCGGGGAAGATCTGCGAACGCTCCTAGAGAGCTCCGAACTCAGGTAAGTAAAAGGAAAGTTTCCTTCACATGCTTGCTTTGCATAATGAATGCCTTACCCGCTGCTATCTTCTTCACCGCATCAATCTCCTGGAGGGCCTTGTGGGCTTCAGCCTTGGCGCTCCGGGCGCTTTCGAGCGCCTTCGCAAGCTCGGACTCTCGCGTCTTAGAGTCAAGCTCCAAGGACTCGTGTTTCTTGGCGAGAGCCTCGAGCTCTTTCTCCACATCGCCTCCTGGGCTTCTTTCTTTTCCTGTTCAATGCGCTTCTTGGCCGCTTTGTCTTCAGCCTCAGACAACGCCTTCTTCATGGTCGCCACTTCGGTTGTGGCCCCTGGCAAATTCATGATGATCCTATTACTTTACACCCGAACTTCTTTTTAAATATATAGACAAGGTATTGCTTACCTTTGCTCTCCTCGAGCTGCCTCTTGGTAAGGCCGAGCTCGTCCTCGGACCGCTCCAGGTCCCGCTTCAGTGCAGAGACCTCCGCAGTACGTGCGGCAGCAGCCAATAGTGAAGCCTGCACATACACATAGACATATTCTGATTAGACTCCTAAGTCATCATTTGATGCTCTATTCGGCCTTTCTTCGCGAACGCCGAACAGAGCATCAGGGGCTACTGTCTATGTGGTAATATTTTCTTATATTTTGATTGCTTACCTCAAAGCCTGTTAGGAGGCTGGCGCAAGCTTCGGTCAATCCGTTTTTGGCAGACTGAACTTTCTCGATCACCGCACTCATGATAGTGCGGTGCTCTTCATCGATGGAATCGCCGCGAAGCGCTTCCAGCAAGTTGTCCGGTGCCTCTGGATGGACAGAGGACACCGGAACGGGTGGCTTGCCCCCCTTAATGGGGGATTACCTGCCGGACTCCGGGGCAGTATTTGGCTGGGGGCCGAACTTGGAGCCCATGGGAGTCTTGCTCCCTTTGCGCCTAGGGTCTAGAAGGTTGCCTCGAGACGGCCCCAGGACTACCTCCCCTTGGCTCGGTGCCTTTCGGGACAACACCTCGACGTTGTCCGTAGGGCAAGGGGTGGAGGCGGTCGGAAGTGAATCGCTATTCATATTCGACGAGTCCAATGAACCATCCGACGAAGATACGTCAAGATGGGCTCGTGACGGACTGCATAATCATATGCGGTGTAATGAGAAACAGTGCAATAAAACATACCATGAATTTCTATGGTGTCCGGGTACTTACGACTTCGCCAGGGGCTTCTCCCTGGGTAACCACTCGTCGCCGCTGTAGGCGGCCGTCGTGGAGCAGTCCGGAAGGAGGGTCCTTCCCTTCTTGGACCCTTTGGCCTCCCTGGTTGGGTCGGCCTTCCTTTTCTTGTCTCCCCCGGCTGGAGGGGGGGAGAACTTTTCTCCTTCTCCTCCTTGTTTTCGTGGGAGGAGTGCGCGTCGGAGTCATCAAACTATGAGTCCGATATAACCTTGTGCCGGAGACCCTTTCGGGTCCCCGTGGCCTTCTTCTTGGTCTTCTTCACCGGCACCTCGTAAGGTGCCGGAGCCAGCATCTCCGTTAGGAGGGCATCTGCAGGATCTTCAGGCAGGGGGCTGGGCAATCGAGCTACTCCGCTGTCTTTACCCAGTCCTGTTAATGGCGTGGAAGCTTAGATGCCGCACATGATTAAACTGGGGCAAGTAAATATCCTGTGAGATATGAAAACTTACCGGATTGGCATGGCTCTTTGCGCTGAATCTGCGGTCCTCGGTAAGGGGAGGAGGTACCTCGGCGCCCTTGAACAACACCTTCCAAACGTCCTTGTGCGTCGTGTCAAAGAGCTCTCGCAGCGTCTGGTGCTTGGCCGGGTCAAACGCCCACATATTGAATGCCCGTCGTTGACACGGGAGAATCCGGCGGAAGAGCATGACCTGGACCACGTTGACGAGCTTCATTTTCTTGCTCATCATGTTCCTGATGCAGGTCTGGAGTCCGGTCAGCTCTACCGGAGAACCCCAGGACAGGCCCTTCTCTTTCCAGGAGGTGAGCCGCGTGGGGATTCCAGATCAAAATTTGGGGGCCGCCACCCAGTTGGTGTCGCGCGGCTCGGTGATGTAGAACCACCCCGATTGCCACCCCTTTATGGTCTCCACATAGGAGCCTTCGAGCCAGGTGACGTTAGGTATCTTGCCCACCATGGCACCTCCGCACTCTGCTTGCTGGCCGACCACCACCTTTGGCTTAACATTGAAGGTCTTCAGCCATAGGCCAAAGTGGGGCCTGATGCGAAGGAAGGCCTCGCACACGACGATAAACGCTGAGATGTTGAGGATGAAATTTGGGGCCAGATCATGAAAAGCCAGCCCGTAGTAGAACATGAGCCCGCGGATAAACGGGTGGAGGGGAAATCCCAGTCCGCAGGCAAAGTGGGTAAGAAAAACTACCCTCTCTTGGGGTTCAGGCGTAGGGATGATCTGCCCTGCATCTGGCAGCCGGTGCGTGATATCCGCGGCCAGATATCCGGCTTCCCGTAACTTTGCGATGTGCTCCTCCGTGACAGAGGAGACCATCCAGTTGCCTCCCGCTCTGGACAAGCTTGGAGTGGTTTGAGAAGAAAGACGCAAACTTGGGCGCTGGAGCTCGAGTGCGTGAGAATGGATAAGCAAGGAGGAAGAAGGCGTGGGTAAAAAGGAGCAATCTTTGTCACGTTATAAGGGCCGAAGAGGTGATACGCCTCCCCACTTGCCTGGTAAAATCGCTTATTCCCCAAGCACCGTAATTGATGGCGCGGTTGGGTTACCCACGTCCGTATTGATGAGAATCCCGTAATAAGGGGGACACGATCTCCGCTTTGACAAGACGTGTCGAGAAAACCACCTCGCGATATGTGCGGTGCTGGTGGAGAAAAATGGTTCGAATAATGACCGGGCCATGACATGATGTCATGCTATCAAAACGTGTCAGCAGATTAGATTTGTGGAAATATTATTCTCTCTACGGTGGTATGTGGAACTTGTTTCGCAGAGATGGACACTATCCTTGTGTTCAAAATCTTCTATGGAGTATTCGGAGGAGGAACCCGCCTTGTAATGCCGAAGACAAAACTGCGCGCCGGACTCATCGTCATTGAAGCCTGGTTCAGGGGCTACTGAGGGAGTCCTGGATTAGGGGGTCTCCGGACAGCCGGACTATATCCTTTGGCCGGACTGTTGGACTATGAAGATACAAGATTGAATACTTCGTCCCGTGTCAGGATGGGACTTTCCTTGTCATGGAAGGCAAGCTTGGTAATACGGATATGTAGATCTCCTCCCTTGTAACCGAATCTGTGTAACCCTAGCCCCCTCCGGTGTCTATATAAACCGGAGGGTTTAGTCCGTAGGACAACATATAATCATACCATAGGCTAGCTTCTAGGGTTTAGCCTCGACGATCTCGTGGTAGATCAACTCTTGTAATACTTATATCATCAAGATCAATCAAGCACGACGTAGGGTATTACCTCCATCGAGTGGGCCCGAACCTGGGTAACATCGTGTCCCCTGCCTCTTGTTACCATCCGCCTTAGACGCACAGTTCGGGACCCCCTACCCGAGATCCGCCGGTTTTAACACCGACACTAGGTGACTTGCGTGTAGTCTCCTACTGGATTTATACCTTGTGTCGGTGTCAAAACTGGCGGATCTCTGGTAGGGGGTCCCGAACTGTGCGTCTAGGCCGGATGGTAACAGGAGGCAAGGGACACGAAGTTTTACCCAGGTTCGGGCCCTCTTGATGGAGGTAAAACCCTACGTCCTGCTTGATTAATATTGAAGATATGGGTGTTACAAGAGTAGATCTACCACGAGATCAGAGAGGCTAAACCCTAGAAGCTAGCCTATGGTATGATTGTATGTTGTGATTGTTGTTCTACGGATTAAACCCTTCGGTTTATATAGACACCGGAGAGGGTTAGGGTTACACAAGGTCGGTTACAAAGGAGGACATATCCATATACGTATTGCCTAGCTTGCCTTCCACGCCAAGTAGAGTCCCATCCGGACACGAGACGAAGTCTTCAATCTTGTATCTTCATACTCTAACAGTCCGGCCAATGGAGATAGTCCAGCTGTCCGGAGACCCCCTAATCCAGGACTCCCTCAGTAGCCCCTGAACCAGGCTTCAATGACGATGAATCCGGCGCGTAGTTGTCTTCGACATTGAAAGGCGGGTTCCTTCTCCGAATACATCACAGAAGAATTTGAATACGAGGATAGTGTTCGACCCTGCAAAATAAGTTCCACATTCCATCATAGAGAGAATAATGTTTTCGCAGATCTAATTTGCTAGCTTGTTTCGGCAACATGATGTTACATCATGGCCCGGTGATTATTCTAACCGTTTCTTTTAAGCAGCCTCGCACATAACGCGAGGCAGTTTTTTGAGACGTCTTGTCAAAGCAGAGATCGTGTCCCCTTATTACGGGATTCTCATCAATACGGGCGTGGGTAACCCAACCGCGCCATCAATTGCGGCGCTTGGGGGATAAGGGAGTTTTATCAGGCAAGTGGGGACGCTTAATTTTGTCCGCCCATATAAAGGGATAAGGATTCACCTTTCTATCCACGCCTTCTTCCTCCTATGCTCATCCGCTCCCGCACACTCGAGCTCTAGCGCCCAAGCTCTCACTTCCGTCTCAACCTTCTCCAACCATGTCCGGAGCGGGAGGCAAGTGGATGGTCTCCTCCGTCACAGAGGGAGACGTCAAGAAACTGAGGAGAGCCGGATACCTGCCCGACGACATCGCGCACCGGCTCCCAGATGAGGGACAGCTCATCCCCACCCCCGAGCCCCATGAGAGGGTGGTATTCCTCACCCATTTCCTCCGCGGACTAGGATTCCCTCTCCATCCCTTCGTCCGGGGGCTCATGTTTTATTACGGTCTGGATTTCCACGATCTGGCCCCGAACTTCATCCTCAACATCTCGGCGTTTATCATCGTGTGCGAGGCCTTCCTCCGCATCAAGCCCCACTTCGGCTTATGGCTGAAGACCTTCAATGTCAAGCCGAAGGTAGTGAGCGGCCGCTAGGCGGAGTGCGGAGGCGCCATGGTGGGCAAGATGCCCAACATCACATGGCTCGAGGGCACCTTCGTGGATACCATAAAGGGGTGGCAATCGGGGTGGTTCTACATCACCGAGCCGCGCGACCCCGCATGGGTAGCAGCCCCCGAGTTCCGATCTGGCATCCCCATGCGGCTCACCTCCTGGAAAGAGAAGGGCCTGTCTTGGGGTAATTCAAAAGAGCTGACCGGACTCCAGTCATGTACTCAGAACATGGTGGACAAGAAGCTCTAGCTTGTCAACATAGTCCAGGTTATGCTCGTCTGCCGGATACTCCCGTGCCAACAATAGGAGTTTACCTTGTGGGAGTTCAATCCGGCGCAGCACCGAACTCTGAACAGGCTCTTCGATATGACTCATGAAGATGCCTGGAGGGTGTTGTTCAAGAGCGCCGAGGTCCCTCCCCACATTACTGAGGATTGCGGATTCAGCGCGAAGCGCCACGCCAGTGCGGTAAGTTGTTTTACCTTTCACAGGATACTTGTTTTCTATATAGATTGACTCTATGTGGGATCTAAACTCCCGTGCCGTTAACAGGACTGGCAGAAGATGGCCGGACAAATCGGCTATCCGGCTCCCTTGCCCGAAGGCCCTGCAGATGCCCTTCTGGCGAAGATGTTGACTCCGGCCCCTTATAAGGTGCCGGAGAAGACCAAGAAGGCCAAGGGAGCTCGAAAGAGTTCCCGACGCCAGGCGCCGTCGGACTCACCGTCCGATGAGTCTGCGGCGCACTCTTCCCCCAAAGACGAGGAAGAGGAAGAAGAGGATCCCCCATCGACTGGGGGAGACAAGAAAAGGAAGGCCGCCCCAACTGGGGAGGCCGGAGGGTCCAAGATGGGAAGGACGCTCCTTCCGGACAGCTCTACCGCCACCGACGAAAGTGAAGACGAGTGGTTGCCCAGGGCCAAGCCCCAGGGGAGATCGTAAGTATTCAGATACCAAAGTAACTCATAGGATTCCTTTGTCGCATTGCTTTCCCCAACGCTGAACTCAATTGTGCAGGCCACCCTGAGCCAATATCGAGGTATCCCCGGACGGCTCCCTGGGCTCGTCGGACATGGATAGCGATCCAGTCCCGACCGCCACCTCCCCTCATCCAGCCGACGACACCGAGGTGCTGCCTCAAGAGGCACCGGATCGGGGGGGACAGTCCCGGAGGCGCCTCAAGGCGACCTTGCGGACTCCGAGAGCCGAGGGGACAAGCTCCCCGGGAGCTCCGAGTTCGGCCCTCAGCCGAACACCGCGCCGGACCCTCCAACGGTTCCGAGCTCGGGCAGGCGGTCCCCTTCAAAGGGGGGTGAGACGCCTGTGCCGGTGACCTCTGTCCATCCAGAGGCGCCGGACACTATGTTGGAAGCGCTTCGCAGCGTTTCCATCAAGGAGGAGCACCGCACCATCATGAGTGCGGTGATCCAGAAGGTTCAGTCCGCCAAGAGCGGATTGACTGAAGCCTGTACTAGCCTTCTAATAGGCTTCAAGGTATGTGTTTTAAAATGTAGTAGAAGTATTACCGCATAGACAGTATCCCCTGATGCTTTGTTCGGTGTTCGCAAAGAAAAGCCGAACAGAGGATCAAATAATATCGCAGGAGTCTAATATAAGTATGTCAATATGCATATGCAGGCTTCTCTGCTGGCGTCTGCCGCACTAACTGCGGAGGTCGCCGTATTGAAGCAGGACCTCGATGGGTCCAAGAAAGAGCTCGGTCGTGTCAAACGGCAGCTCGACGAGAACGAAGGTAAGTAATACCCCATCTATAGATATATGTATATAGAAAAGGACGCGATTGCAAAATGACGGGATCATTGTATGTTTTGCCAGGGGCCACGACCGAGGTGGCGACCCTGAAGCAAGCGCTGACCAAGGCCGAAGATACAGTGGCCAAGGAGCGCACCGAGCGAGAGAGGCACGAGGCTCGGGTGGGTGAGGTGCAGCAAGAGCTCCAGGCTCTCGTGACGAAGCACAAGGCGTTGGAGCTTGACTTGAAGATGCGAGAGTCTGAGCTTGCCGCGGCCCGTGAGAGCGCGAAGAGTGCCAAGGACGAGGCCCAGAAGGCCCTTCAGGAGATCGACGCGATGAAGAAGATAGCGGCGGGTAAGGCTTTCTATATGCAAAGCAAACATGTAAAGGTGAATTACCGATTACTTACCCGAATCCGGAGCTCTTCAGGAGCATTTGCAGATTTGCCCCGCAGTGTGTCCGATGCCGCACTATTCTACCAGGACGAGGATGGAAGCTCGACAGAGAAGCTGTTCTGGTCTCAGTATGCTGAGGCCGAACATCCGGTGCCAATAAGCGACCAGCTGAAGCAGATGGCCGAGCTACATAAGGCGACCGATCAGGCCATGAAGGGCTTCATAGTCCGGTTGTGGCCTGGCTATGCCCTTCCGAACAGCTTCTTCAGCCTGGTGAGGTGGCTTGTGGATGCCTGCCCTCGGCTGGAGGTCATCAAGCGATCCGTCTGCATAGAAGGTGCACGCCGGGCTTTCGCCCGTGTAAAAATGCAATGGGTCAAGCTAGACGCCGTGAAGTTGATCAAGGAGGGGCCACGGAGGGCATGAGCACCGGCACCCTGAGATGTACTACGAGGGTGTTCTGCCGGGTGCCCGTCTTATCGCGGATGAGTGTTCACAAAATGTAATATTTGAATGAGACTTGCTCGTTTTGTCCTGTATGTGTGAAAACTTGTTTCATATGCACCATGCAATGCTTGTTTGAATTTAAAATATTACCTTCTGTTTGGCTGTTTATCCAATCTGAGAGATGGCTAGTCCTCGGCTTCTGCCCCCATGCCGCTAGTGCTGGGGTGTTCGGGATAAACCTGAGCACTCTTGTTCCCATATTTGGGTCCTTCGAGGGAGGTGCTCAGCACAATGGACAAGGCAACCGGACTAATATTGCTTTATCACTCTCACTTAGCCATATAATTCTATAATTTTAAATTTCGGCGAAGCCCCTGGTCTTTGGAAGGCCGAATTCGGGGCGCGATACACGCCTGTAAGCCGGGCAGAGCCGACCCCTCTCCCTAAGTGGCATAAGTCTTTAAGGACTCGAAAAACCTCGCCAAACAGAGATCAGTCTCGCGCCTTATCATGACAGTCAGTTTTAGCTTTCTCTACTAAGGTGCTCAGCCCGGCAGAACCGGGGCACAATCGCAGTAGTTCTCCTAGCGCTACCTTAGCCGATAGAGCGGAACGTAAGGTACCAAAACATAGGAGCCAGGCAAACCCAACATTTGACCAAAGACATGATTCAGAGCTGATGCATATAATGCTATAAGTTCGGGGTGCCGCACTTGTGAAAGTGTTTGGACTTTTCACACCATATTGCGGGTACATAAGCCCCTGGTGCATTTGCCGTACCAGAGTGTACGGTTGCAAGGCGTCGTTAATGAACGCATATATATATATATATATAACAAAGATGCAATAATAGTCATAATGTCATGCATTGTTTATTAAAAAATTGCATTAAAGTAGAGTGATACAGATAGTGCAATAAGCAAAAGAGTAGGACTATGTCCCTTCCAAGGGCGAGCTGAGGAATGATATGAAATCTGTAATCAACCTGGGAATTCCGTTGTATAACGTAGTTGTCTGCCTCCTTGGTTGCTGTATCATGTGTTCGACAATGGAGCTGCCGGACAATGTTTCCAGAGATTAAAGTGCTGAAAGAAAAAGAAAAATAACCAAACGGGAAGCCCCTAGTGCGGTTTAGGCCGCATTTTGGGGTGTGCCGTAGTTGTGCCCCCCTCCCTTCCTATGCCCATGGTATTTTTAATGTGTAATTATGTACGCGCGGCATGAATAACGCCGTTGGGCTGGGATTGGGGTGGCCACCGTATTGCTACGCGAGCTCAGACCGCGCCAGGCGGTCTGTCTGCCGATTTCCCCGAGCGCGCTTGAAGGTGTCCGGGCTTTGAAACGCCGGACTAGTAGATTGCCTTGAGAGGCTGCTTTGCGATTCTGCTGCAAGGGCCGCGGTGTGCTCCTCTGTTCGGAGAGCGCGCTCTGTGTTTCCATTAACTGTGATAACTCTGCGAGGTCCTGGCATCTTGAGCTTGAGGTATGCATAGTGTGGTACCGCATTGAATCTAGCGAATGCGGTTCGTCCGAGCAGCGCATGATAACCACTTTAGAATGGGACTATATGGAAGATTAACTCTTCGCTTCAGAAGTTATCCGGGGATCCGAAGACCACTTCCAGTGTAATTGTGCCTGAGCAGTGGGCCTCTACGCCTGGAATGATGCCTTTAAAGGTCGTTTTTGTGGGTTTGATCCTTGAGGGGTCTATACCCATTTTGTGCACTGTGTCCTGATAAAGCAGGTTCAGGCTGCTGCCGCCGTCCATAAGGACTTGAGTGAGGTGAAATCCGTCGATGATTGGGTCTAGGACCAGTGCGGCGAATCCGCCATGACGGATGCTAGTGGGGTGGTCCCTGCGATCGAAGGTGATCAGACAGGAGGACCAAGGGTTGAACTTTGGGGCGACTGGCTCCAACGCATATACGTCCCTGAGCGCACACTTCCGCTCCCTCTTGGAGATATGGGTTGCGTATATCATGTTCACCGTCCGCACTTGCGAGGGAAACCTCTTCTGTCCTCCGGTGTGCGGCTGCCGGGGTTCTTCCTCGTCATCGCTATGCGGCCCTTTGTCCTTGTTTTCGGCAATTGACTTGCCAGCCTGCTTGAACACCCAACAATCCCTATTGGTGTGATTGGATGGCTTGTCTGGGGTGACGTGTATTTGACACGAGCGATCGAGTATACGGTCCAAGCTGGACGGACCCGGCGTACTTTGTTTGAATGGCTTTTTCCGCTGACTGGGTTTAGATCCTTTGAATCTGGCATTGACTACAGTATCCTCAGTACTTTCGCTGTTAATGTGGCACTTATGCTTGTTGCGACGTGACCTGCTATTGCCGTCCTTGGTATCTGAGGTACCATGGTTCTTTGATATGTTATTACTGCGAGCCAACCAGCTGTCTTCTCCCGCACAAAAGCGGGTCATGAGCGTCGTGAGAGCTGCCATAGATTTCGGCTTTTCCTGACCAAGGTGCCGGGCTACCACTCATCTCGGATGTTGTGCTTGAAAGCCGCTAAGGCCTCCACATCCAGACAGTCGACGATTTGATTTGTCTTTGTAAGGAACCGAGTCCAGAATTGCCTGGCCGACTCTTCTGGCTGCTGAATTATGTGGCTCAAGTCATCGGCGTCTGGTGTTCGCACATAAGTGCCCTGAAAGTTGTCGAGGAATGCGGCTTCCAGATCTTCCCAACAGCTAATGGAGTCCGCTGGCAAGCTATTAAGACAATGTCGCGCTGGTCCTTTGAGTTTTAGTGGGAGGTATTTGATGGCATGTAAGTCATCACCGCGGGCCATGTGGATGTGGAGGAGGAAGTCCTCAATCCATACTGCGGGATCTGTTGTGCCATCGTATGATTCAATGTTTACATGTTTGAAACCTTCTGGGAATTGATGTTCCATTACTTCGTCTGTGAAGCATAAGGGGTGTGCGGCGCCTCTGTATTGGGCTATATCGCGACGTAGCTCGTATGGGTCCTGCCCACTGTGTTCGGCCCGGCCGGATTTACTTTTACTGTATCCAAAGTGACGTTTACCATCTCGTAGAGTGGTGCGCCCTCGTGATCCGTAGATCGATGTTGAATGCTTTGCTTTGTCCTCCAATATGTCTCGCAGGTCTGGCGTATCTCCCCATGCCTTTTTATTTGGATGGCGTTGGGGTGGACGCTGAGCTTTTGGCTGGAATGCCTCTCTATCGCGGCCACGAGGTGGCCGATCAGCCGTATCATATGCTTATTCCTCCAGTTGGGGTAGTAACCTGCGCCTTGGGTAACTCTTGGAGGGGCGCTCGAGTTTATATTCCTTGGCTGCGAGGACTTCACTCCATTTGTCAGCTAGCAGATCTTGATCAGCTTGAAGCTGCTGCTGCTTTTTCTTCAGGCTATTTGCCATGGCCATAAGCCTGCGCTTGAAGCGCTCTTGTTCGACGGGATCCTCTAGTATGGCGAATTCATCGTCGCCGAGGCTTGCCTCGTCTTCGGAGGGGGCATGTAATTGTCATCCTCCTCCTCTTCGACAGCCGCTCTCTCAGGAGAGCTGGCTCCTTCATCCTCCTGCTCTAAATCTTGCTGGAGGGGATTGTTGTTGTCTTTGGTGCTATCCGGAGTGTTACTATCTCCTATGCCGGTATCACCACTTTTGCTTTGGCAGGACTTAGAGCGGCGCCGCTGACGTCGGTGCTTGGGTTGCTTCTTGGAGGGGTCATCCTCCGCCATCTCGTCACTGTTGCCTTCATTGGGTGTATCCACCATGTATATTCATACGACGAGGTGGCTTTCTAGTGCCCTATAGGTGCTAGTTCATGTTCCTCTCCTACATCGACGTCCATGCCGTTGATGTCTTCGGAGTCAAAGTCAAGCATGTCGGTTAAATCATCGATAGTGGCTACAAAGTGGGTGGTGGGCGGGCATCGAATTTCTTCATCATCCGCATCCCAATCCTGTTGGCCATAATCCGGCTAGGGCTCTCCTGACAAAGAGAGAGACCTTAGTGAATTCAGAATGTCGCCGAAGGGCGAGTGCTGAAAGATATCCGCGGCGGTGAATTCCATGATTGGCGCCCAATCGGATTCGACTGGTAGGGGCACGGATGGTTCGGTTTTCGGAAGAGAGTCCGGCACCTTGGAGTCACGGGCTGCATGGAGATTTATGCTGGTGTTCGGCTCGATCGCCATTGATAGTGCAGCCCCTGAGGTGGTGTCTAACCATCCGTCCTCGATTGGTGCAGTTGGCTCTGAACTAAGGGTCGGAGCTGATGCGGGCGCGGCTTCTGGGGTACTGTTCGGTGGCAGAGCTAGGTCATACCCATCGCGAGAGTGCGGCGCGCCCGGCCGTGGCTCGAATCCGTCGAAGATCAAGTCCCCACGGATGTTGGCCATGTAATTCAAACTTCCAAATCTGACCTGATGGCTAGGGGCATAGCTTTCAATCTTCTCCAGATGGCCAAGCGAATTGGCCCCCAGTGCAAAGCCGCCGAATACGAAGATCTGTCCTGGGAGAAAAGTCTCACCCTGGACTGCATCGCTATCGATGCTAGTAGGAGCCATCAAGCCCAACGGCGACGACACAGAGGAACTCTCAATGAAAGCACCAATGTTGGTGTCAAAACCGGCGGATCTCGGGTAGGGGGTCCCGAACTGTGCGTCTAGGCCGGATGGTAACAGGAGGTAAGGGACATGAAGTTTTACCCAGGTTCGGGCCCTCTTGATGGAGGCAAAACCCTATGTCATGCTTGATTAATATTGAAGATATGGGTGTTACAAGAGTAGATCTACCATGAGATCAGAGAGACTAAACCCTAGAAGCTAGCCTATGGTATGATTGTATGTTGTGATTGTTGTTCTACGGACTAAAACCCTTCGGTTTATATAGACACCAGAGAGGGTTAGGGTTACACAAGGTCGGTTACAAAGGAGGAGATATCCATATACGTATTGCCTAGCTTACCTTCCGCGCCAAGTAGAGTCCCATCCAGACATGAAATGAAGTCTTCAATCTTGTATGTTCATTGTCTAACAGTCCGGCCAATGGAGATAGTCCGGCTGTCCGGAGACCCCCTAATCCAGGACTCCCTCTGGATTAGGCGACTTGTGTGTAGTCTCCTGCTGGATTGATACCTTGGTTCTCAAAAACTGAGGGAAATACATACGCTACTTTGCTGCATCAGCCTTTCCTCTTTAAGGGAAAACCAACGCAAGTGCAAGAGGTAGCAAGAAGGATTTCTGGCGCCGTTGTCGGGGAGATCTTCACACAAGTCAAGACATAGCAAGGACCCATCACAGACTCTTATCCTTTGCAATACATTATTTGCCATTTGCCTCTCGTTTTCCTCTCCACTACTTCACCCTTGCCATTTTATTCGCCCCTTTTTCGTTCGTCTCTTTCCGCTTACCTCTTGTGTGTTCGTTCTCAGTGCGGTTTGTTGCCATCATGTCTAAAACTAGGGAGGTTATCATTGAAAAGGGTAGTAGTAACGATGGGGGAAACGTTGATGCTTTTGATTATCCTCATGAAGAACCTACTATTTTATACACTAAAAAGTTTCGGATTGGTAGTGGTAATATTATTGGAAAATGAGTTATTCAAGATTTCTTTACTTGTGCCGGTGCTTTGCCCACTATGGGAGGTTCTATTCTTCATAGAACTAGTAGTTTTGTGGATGCTATATCTTTGCTCATAGTTGAACTTGAAAGACAATTTACTCATATGCACCCTTGCATTCAAAGGATATTTCTAGAATTTTCTAATATAGAGCATTCTTCTGTTAAGCGAGAAGCTACCATCTTTTTAGCTCATGAGTTCAGATTTATAATAAAAGAAGGCAATGAAATTTTTGTGCATTATAGGGTGGATGTCGGCCATCCTCCCATAGAAGCAATCTTTTTTATCAAGAATACATAATGTGCTTACGATCTTTAGATCATGTTGCTTTTAATGAAAACCTTAGAAAAAAGGTTCCTGCCAATGTTCTAGTTGACAGGATTTCTTAACTTCACAATAATTTTGCTATCCAGAACAACGGGTTAGGTTTTTCCCTTGAACAAAAGCTCATGACTTTTTGCCAAAAGAATGCTTATAATGATGAATTCGTTGTGCAATATGAGGGGCCAAAGGAGGAACAAATACCTCCCGAGCTTGATCTTGGGGACTTTTGTACCATTAAATTTAGCCATTTTGATTACTTTTGCTTGCCACCAAAGAAACTTGCTGCTGAACATAGGGAGTATGAGATGATTTTTCGCGATTTACCTTATCATTATCATGGCAATACCTAGATCTATTCTTGTTTTTATGCCTAGTTAGGGGCGTTAAACGATAGCGCTTGTTGGGAGGCAACCCAATTTTGTTTTTGTTCCTGTTTAGTAATAAATAAATCATCTATCCTCTGTTACGATTGTGTTTTTTATGTTTTAATTAGTGTTTGTGCCAAGTAAAGCCTTTAGGATCTTCTTGGATGATTGTTGTTTGATCTTGCTGAAAAAACAGAAAGTATGCGATCACGAGAATAATTTTAATTTTTAACCAGAGAGGGATAAAATAATGATTCCAACTGAAGTAGATCAATATACAAATTATTTAGTACGTCCTAATTTGGTAGAAGTTTTGGAGTCACAGAAGTATTCGAAACCTACAGATTACTACAGACTGTTCTGTTTTTGACAGATTCTGTTTTTCGTGTGTTATTTGCTTATTTTTATGAATCTATGGCTAGTATCGGGGGTTATGAACCATAGAGAATTGGAATACAGTAGGTTTAACACCAATATAAATCAAGAATGAGTTCGTTACAGTACCTTAAGTGGTGATTTGTTTTCTTATACTAACGGAGCTCATGAGATTTTCTGTTGAGTTTTGTGTTGTGAAGTTTTCAAGTTTTTCGGTAAAGATTTGATGGGTTTTAGAACAAGGAGTGGAAAGAGCCTAAACTGGGGGATGCCCAAGGCACCCCAAGGTAAAATCCAAGGACAACCAAAAGCCTAAGCATGGGGATGCCCTGGAAGGCATCCCCTCTTTCATCTTCGTCTATCGATAATTTACTTGAGGCTATATTTTTATTCACCACATGATATGTGGTTTGCTTGGAGTGTCTTGTATGATTTGAGTTTGTGCTTTTTAGTTTACCACAATCATCCTTGCTGTCCACACCTTTTGGGATAGACACACATGAATTGGAATTTATTAGAATACTCTATGTGCTTCACTTATATCTTTTGAGCTAGATAATTTTGCTCTAGTGCTTCACTTATATTTTCTTTTTAGAGCACGGTGGTGGTTTTATTTTGAAGAATTTATTGATCTCTAATGCTTCACTTATATTATTTTGAGAGTCTTTTAGAACATCATGGTAATTTTCTTTGGTTATGAAATTAGTCCTAATATGACATGCATTCAAGATAGGTATGATAAAACACTTTCATAAAAAGTGCATTGAATACTATGAGAAGTTTGATTCTTTATGATTGTTTTGAGATATGAAGATGGTGATATTAGAGTCATGCTAGTTGAGTAGTTGTGAATTTGAGAGATACTCGTGTTAAAGTTTGTGATTCCTGTAGCATGCACGTATGGTGAACCGTTATGTGATGAAGTCGGAGCATGATTTATTTTTTGATTGTCTTCCTTATGAGTGGCGGCCGGGGACGAGCGATGGTCTTTTCCTACCAATCTATCCCCCTAGGAGCATGCGCACGTCGGTGTTCTGGGAACGGGGGTCCCCAGACTTGCCTGCCTATGGCCTGCGGCATGGCTCAAAGGGGGGCCCGGCATGGCCGATCTTCACCAACACAGACCCAAGACCCTCGCGAGGGGCCAAGCCTCGTGGGGCGGACGACGCGGAGCTTCCTCAGGCACGGCCTCATCAGGCTGGCTCGCGAGGAGGCGGAGAGATCAAGGCGGGGTACCTCACGAGGTGCCCGTGACGCAAGCCATGACGACCGAAGGCGCCAGGCAGGTGCCAGCCCACGCAGCGTCCTCCTTTCCTCTTTGGTGCAAAGGGAGCAAGCGCAGCCGCGTAGTACCGAGGCATCAGGAAAAGGGTGCCATTTCGGTGCAATAAGACCAAGACCAGGAGGACTACAAGACGGAGGTCATTGTGGAGCCCAAGACGGCGTCACCACGAGAGCTTTGTGCAGGCGAAGACTACTTTTGTCAGGATAGCTGGTACTAGCTGTTCCCCTTCAAATTAGCCCGCCATTGTTGGCTCCCTTCCCGCTTGATATTTGGGAAGAGGACCAGGGCCCCTATAAATAGGACCAGCCACCCACAGAACGGGGGTAGATCGAGGAAGAAGGAAGAAGGCAGGCAGGGGGACGACGGGAAGAGATTTGGTAGAACCCTAGCAGAGGGACGAAGAAAGGAGAGAGAGAGAGAGAAGGGTGACTGAACTCCTCCCAGCAGTTCATCGCCCCAGCCAAGAGCAGACCCTCGCGAGGCTGTTCTTCCTTGTATTGTTCATCATCATCAGCCCAAGAGGCAATCCACCACACCACACACTAGAGTAGGGTATTACACCACAACGGTGGCCCGAACCAGTATAAACCCTGTGTCATTCATGTTGTTCTTTCCATTGCTTAGATCTTAGCGAGGCGGAGGGGTACAGGTAGGTAGGAGGCGAAATCTCCGTGCGCACCCCAGTGTTCGAACCTCAAGGGTCTGCCGGAACCCAAAATCCAACATTTGGCGCGCCAGGTAGGGGTGCATCGGAATTCGTCTTCCACCGCCCCGTTCTCCTCCGACCATCCCGCCCATGTCTGACGCTCGCCGGGCCCGCGCCGAGCGCCGGGCCGCTCTCGCTTCCCGCGTCACCCAGACGGCTCCTGTCGGCGGGCCTCCTCGCCGTTCCCCGTCACCTGCCGTCAACGCCGCCACCGGCCAGGCGGGGGACGAGCAGCAAGCATCGTCTCAGCGTCCGTCCGTGCGGCAAGACGGCCGCACCGCTACTCCCTCGCTCACCCCAGCTGGTTGTTCGTCCCACGCGCTCCGCGCACCCATGGAGGCTCGGGCTGCGCTCATCGCGGCAAACGAGCTCCTGTGCTACCGTCCCGTCGACGACGTCTATGAAGAATGGCTCGACCGCGTCGCCGAGCTCGTCCACGCCACAGGGGGCTCTCCTGCGCCGCCCGCTCCGCTGCACCGCACCCCGCCCCGCGCGGGCGACGAAGCTCCGGCGGTGCCCCGGCCACCTCCTCCACAAGAAGGCGCCATGGCTCCAAGGCGCGTGGCCCCTGGGCGGAACCCGCTCCGTCAGGTGCCAGCGCGGCAAGAGCAGAGCTGCCAAGAAGTCCCTCGCCCGCAAGAAGCTGCCCGGGCGCTCCCTGCTCCAGCACGTCGCAACCATGCTCCTGCTCCCGCACGTCATTACCCAGCTGCAGCGTGTGGGGACATGCAAGACAAGGCTCTCCGTCACCCAAGGCCTCCCGTGGCCATAGCAGGCTGCCGTGCCTTCACCACCGAGCTATGCAGCGTCGCGTGGCCCGGCAAGTTCAAGCCGGACCTGCCTCCTCGTTACGATGGCACGGCTGACCCTGAGGAGATACACATATCCGTATTGCCTAGCTTGCCTTCCACGCCAAGTAGAGTCCCATCAGGACATGAGACGAAGTCTTCAATCATGTATCTTCATAGTCTAACAGTCCGGCCAATGGAGATAGTCCGGCTGTCCGGAGACCCCCTAATCCAGGACTCCCTCAGTAGCCCCTGAACCAGACTTCAATGACGATGAGTCCGGCGCGCAGTATTGTCTTCGGCATTGCAAGGCGGATTCCTCCTCCGAATACATCACAGAAGGATTTGAATACAAGGATAGTGTCCGACCCTGCAAAATAAGTTCCACATACCACCATAGAGAGAATAATATTTCCACAAATCTAATCTGCTGACACGTTTCGGCAACACGACATTATGCCACGGACCGGTAATTATTCAAACCGTTTTTCTTCAACCAGCCTCACACATAATGCGAGGCGGTTTCTTGACATGTCTTGTCAAAGAAGAGATTGTGCTCCCCTAATTACGGGATTCTCATCAATACGGTCGTGGGTAACCCAACCGTATCTAGGACTCCTAGATTATAGGCAAGTCCCAAACGGCTATGGAGAGGACGCTTGATATTCACCCTCTTTATGAAGGGACAAGGCTTTTACTTTTTTCCCTCCCGTGCTCAATCGAATCCTTCCCCTGCCTCGAGTTCTAACACCCAAAGCCCAGGTCAGGTGCTCCGAATCTTCAATCATGTCCGGATCTAGCCTTCAAGGCCAGTGGATGCCCTCCTCCATTACGGAAGAAGACATCAAGAAGTTGAGGGAGGCCAGATACCTGACCGCCGAGGTTTCACATCGGCTGCCTGCTCGAGGGCAGGTCGTCCCTACTCCTGAATCCAACGAAGACGCCGTGTTCATCTCCCACTTCCTCCGAGGTCTAGGCCTCACTCTGGATCCCTTTGTTAGGGGACTAATGTTTTATTACGGGCTAGATTTCCACGATCTGGCCCCGGACTCCTTTCTCCACATCTCATCATTTATTATTGTATGTGAGGCCTTCCTCCGCATTACCCCTCACTTCGGCCTATGGCTCAAGACCTTTGACGTGAAGCCAAAGATGGCCGAGGGGCAGCATGTAGCATGCGGAGGCGCATTAATAAGCAGGATTGCCGGAGCTCCATGGCCAAAGAGTTCTATTCCAGATGTGTCCGGATTATGGCAACGGGAGTGGTTTTACATCACAGCTCCTAGAAGTGCCAAGTGGGTGGCTGCCCCTACTTTCCGCTCAGGCCCTCCACCACAACTGATGTCATGGATTAGAAGAGGGCTGAGCTGGGGTCCCTCCAAGGAAGTGCATGTACTGCAAAGCCGCATTCAAAATCTCTTCGAAGGAGATTTCAGTTTGATTATGGTAATGCAAGTCATGCTGGTTCGATGAATCCAGCCATGCAAACGCCGACCTCTTCGCATGTGGGATTTCAACCCAGAAGGACCGCGCGCTATCCAGGATTTCCTTCGCCTGACACACGAGGAGATGTATAGATCATTCTTCGGACCCCAGATAGAGTGCCCGGATACTACCGAGGACGTGGGCCTGAATAGCAACCGCACCGCCGACCAAGTAAGTTATCCTCTAGCTGAACACACCGTCTTTCATTTATCATGACGTTATTCTGAGAAATCACTCTTTGACCAGGACTGGATAACAAAGGCGAAGATGATTCGGTTTTCGGCCCCCCTTCCTAAGGGTTTGGAAAATCCGGTACTGGAAAAGATGCTCGAGCTAGCACCTTGCCCGGAGCCCTCAAAGGAAGACAAAGGGGAGAATAATGAGGCGAAAGCGGGCCTCCATCGCTACCTACCCCGACCGAGGGAACGAGCGCCTCCGTGAGGGAGGATAAGCAAGGGGAGGAATCGAACATTCTCTCACCCCGGGGGAGGAAGAGGACTACCTCTAAAGATCCAGAAACCAAGGTTTCCAAGCGGGAGAAGAAATCTCCACCAGAGGGTCCTGCCTTGGAGCGTGCTCTTGCCGTACAAAGTCCACGCGGGGATCAGCCCTCTAATGAGCTGTAAGTAATTAAAAAGTACTTTAATAGTGAAGATATATTACCTTACCTCTGAGGAAAATAATCGCAGTATTTATCTTGCAGTTCGGATCTTTACCCTTCTCAGCAGAGCTCGTCTTCGGGGGATCTTCTTCCGGAGATGATGGAGAGCGAAACGCCTCCCCCGGACTCCTTGCTCAAGAAGCAGGCGACCTTGAAGTGTCGTCACAGAGGGCCTCTCCGCATCCGGTGAGGCCAGAAGATAATCCTATAGTCACCCGAAGTCCCCAGCGTCCGGCTCTCGTAGAGAGCAAACAGAAGAGTCTGACACCGACTGGTATGCGTTCGGACGTACTGAGAGAGCTGTTGGTGCGAGTGGCCATCTCATAAGAACACCGTACATTGATGGGTACGGTGACGGAAAGGATCTCATCCGCCGAAAGAGGGTTGCATGATGCCTTTATGAATCTACTGACGGGCTTTGAGGTACGTAAAATGATGTACATTTGTGATGGTACCACACATATTTAGGTGTGCCCTGTGTAGATAGTAGCCCCTGAGACTCTGGTTGTCGCCAAGAACGGCGGCAAACAGAGGATCATAGTCCCAGGCAATAACCATACCACTTTAATGTGCAGGTAGTGGGAGCTCCGGTGGCTAGCCGGACTCATGAGTTAGCCAAACTGAAGCGGCAACTGGATGCGGCTGAGGCTGACATCGAGCTTGTTAACAAGAGGCTTGACGAGGCACAGGGTAAGTGTTATTTTCTGGTGAATGCCACATAGTAAGAGCAGCATGATGCCAGTATCTTTAATATGTTGTGACTGCAGATGGAGCTTCCACCATGGAAACCCTGCAGGCGGAACTTGCCCGAGCCAAAGAACAAGCAAGGATTAGTAATGCGGCTGCTTTAAAGGCGGCTGAAGGGTTGAAAGCCGAGAAGGCCGCGCATTGTGAGAGCAAAGAGAAGATGGCCAAGATGGCCGTAAAGTTAAAAGACACTGCCAACCGTTGCCAGTTCCTTGAAAGAGAAAACCGAGCAAAGGCAACGGACCTTGAAAAGGCCACGATGGCGAACAAAGACACCTGCTCTGCTATGAGAGAGAAGAAGGAGGAGCTGCGTGAAGCCAGGGATATTGCGGCTGCGAAGCCGTTCATGCTACGAAGAAAGTTCGGAGATCCACGGTATGCCCCTCTGGATTGGCTGTGGAGTTCGGCAGATGCATATATGGACTTGGCGGCGAGCGCTGCCGATGCGGCCAAATACTTCGAAGGTCAAACAGATCGGGAAGTGGACAAGCTATTCTGGTCGCAATTCAATGTTCCAGAGTGTCCGCTTCCATTGACTGATCAGCTAGCCGAATGGGCAGAACTAAATAGGTTGTCCGGACTCGCCATGAGGTCTGTCGTGGATCAGCTGTGGCCGGAAAAGCCGAAGCCGAACAACTATTTCAGCTTAGTGCAGCAGTTCCTTGGTGCGCTGCCGCGCATCAATGCGATGAAGAGGTCGGCGTGCATAGAAGGCTCGCGGATGGCCTTTGCCCGTGTCAAGGCATACTGGGCGGAGATGGATGCTACCACTGTTGCGGCGCAAGGTTCGGCCATAGGCCGAGTAGCTACCGAGCACTATTTTGAAGAGGTTCTTGAGGGTGCTCGTTTGATAGAGTCCCATTGCTCGAAGAATATTATGTTTGAGTGACATGTATTCCCATTGTAAGCATAATGTTTTTATGAAATGTAGTAAGGCTGTATTTATACTTTTGCCGGAAAGTAATATGATGCCTCATGTGCGGCCGTTTATGTATATATGTATATAACCTGAAAGATTGTAGTCGTCGGCTTCAACCCCCACACATACAATGCAGAGGTGTTCGCAGAAAACACGTGTTCACACTTAACCTAATGTCTTGGTCCTATTAAGGAGGTGGTAGCGCAGCGAACGAGGCAACCGGACTATGATGCTTTAACACTTTCACTTAGCCATAGGAGTTTGACGGTGGGGCTACTATATAGCCCCTGGTGGCTCCGCACTCTCCCAAACTCGGGGTGCGTATATGTTTGGCCGGGAAATGGCCCTTCGTTAAAGCGGAGGAATTCTAACATTCTGATAAGTCATCGAGTGGTTGACCAGTCTCGCGCTATATCATGACAGTCAGTTTTCGGCTTTCTCTACTGAGGTGCTCGTCCGGGCGAACCAGGGCACAATTGCAGTAGTTCTCCTGGTGTTGCCTTAGCCGATAGAACGGAATGTAAGGCACCAAAACACAGGAGCCGGGAAAACCCAACATTTGACCAAAGACATGATTCGGAGCTGATACATATAAGGCCAAACTCGCGACGTTGAACACTCCCTAAGGTGTTCGGTCTTTATGGTATAAACCGGGCCTAAATAGTGCCCGTTGTAAGAAGCCCCTTGTGTCCAGGTATGGGCGTTTATTCTGACGTGGCCACATGCCAAGACGTCAGCATCCTTCTCAATTGTATGGAGAATCCGAGGGATGTGTATCAACAAGAGATAGTAAAAAAGGTTTACGCAGGGTCTTAATCTAAAAAGAATCCTTGGAGCGGGTCCCTGCTGCACGTCTGCGCCTGTGTCTCCATTGTGCCATATCCGGGATGGGTGTAGCACGATGATCATCTATAAAAGAGAGAAACTTAGGTGAAAAGTTGTCGTGCAAAAAGGTAGGTTTAAAGAAACCATGTATAATTCAAGATGAGTAAAAATTGCCACTTGTCTGCGCGCGTTGAGCCCCTTGTATTTGTAATAGGGGTGTGGCTTATCAAACTTGTGTGAGTTACATATAGCTGCGCCGGACTCATCTAACCGTGTCTGTGGTCTTGACGACCTATCAAATGCTTTAGCTGGTGAGGCCATTTTTAGTGTGCGGCTGCCAAGGCAGTCGCACTTTTTTCGGCGCGCAGGGATCGCTTAATATTTCCATTTGCTGTAATGATGCCACGTGGACTGGGCATCTTAAGTGTAAGGGAAGCGTAATGCGGTATTGCATTAAAGCGAGCAAAAGCTTCGCGTCCAAGTAGTGCTTGAAAGCCACTTTGGAACAGAGCAATGTGGAATGTTAAATTTTCGCTACGGAAGTTATCGGGGAAGCCGAATATAACCTCTAGTAGCAGGGAGCCCGTGCAATGAGCCCCTGGGCCTGGCGTTACTCCTTTAAGGGTAGTGTTGCTGTGGCAAATTTTCGTTGGGTCTATCCCCATTTTGCGGATTGTATCCTGGTATATCAGGTTTAAACTGCTGCCATCGTCCATCGGGACTCGTGTAAAGTGGTATTCGTCAATTATTGGGTTTAATACCAAGGCAGCCCATCCTGCACGCCGGATACTTGCTGAGTAATCACGATGGTCGAAAGTGATCGGTTGAGACGACCAGTGGCGGGACTCCGTGGTGATAGGCCCTTGGGCATATTTTTCTTGAAGTGACGCTTTGTTTCTCCCCTTGATCACGTGTAACATATTGACTGTTTTGACTTCTGGTGGAAACTTCTTTTGTTCCCCAGTGTCTTGCTTGGGAGGCTCATCCTCGTCTTCGCTTGGTGTATCCTCCCACTTGTGTACGGCGTTGAGCTTGCCGGACTACTTGAAGACCCAACAATCTCTGTGGGTATGATTAGCGGGTTTACCAGGGGTGCTATGGATCTGACATACTTGGTCCAGAATTTTATTTAGGCTGGACAGTTCGTCTCCGGCGCCTTTAGAGGGCGGCTTTTGCTGGCTTGGACGAGAGCTTTTGAATCCGACGTTTACTGCCGTGCTCTTCGTGATGTCTTCTTTATTCCGGCGTTTGTTATTGTGCCATGATTTCCCGTTTCCATCTCTAGCTTCGGATGTACTTGGGTTGCTGATGCTGCATCTGGCTAGCCAGCTATCCTCACCCGCGCAAAAGCGGGTCATGAGGCTTGTTAATGCTGCCATTGTTCTCGGCTTTTCTTGGCCGAGGTGTCTGGCAAGCCATTCATCACGGACGCTATGCTTAAAAGCTGCCAAGGCTTCGGCGTTTGGACAGTCGTCTATTTGGTTCTTTTTAGTAAGAAACCTATTCCAAAGTTTTCGGGCTGACTCTCCGGGCTGTTGAGTTATATGACTCAAATCGTCCGCGTCCGGAGGTCGGACATAAGTCCCTTGAAAATTTGCCCGAAAAGCGTCTTCGAGCTCTTCCTAGCTTCCAATGGAGTTTTCGGGGAGGCATTTAAGCCAGTGCCAAGCTGGTCCTTTGAGCTTGAGGGGTAAGTACTTGATGGCGTGGAGATCATCTCCTCGAGCCATATGGATGTGGAGGATATAGTCCTCAATCCAGACCCCAGGGTCTGTTGTTCCGTCGTATGCCTCTATATTTACGGGTTTGAATCCCTCTGGAAATTCATGATCCAGCACCTCATCGATGAAACATAGGGGGTGTGCAGCACCCCTGTATCCAGGTGCACCACGTTCTTCAGATGTTTGAGGTCGCCTAACCGACCAGATGGTTGTTTTGATTTTTGGTTGTGGGGGATCTAAGGCCTCCTCATTGAATTCAGGTAGCAACTTCCGGTTCGGGTAGCTCTTGGTGGGGCGATTACCGCCATACTTTGCTGCTATGTTGAGGACTTTGCTCCATCTGATTTGGAGTGTGTCCTGCGCAGCTTTGAGCCTTTGCTTCTCCTTTTTTAGACTCCTTGCTGTGGCAACGAGCCTTTGATGGGCATTCTATTGCTCCGGGTGTCTTTCCGGTGTGACGTCATCTGGACTATGATCTTTGACAGAGTCGGGTTGTTCAGCTTGATTCTCCGTGTTGCCGTGGTCCGGCAATGGTTCCCCCTACTCTAACGCTGGGTCTTTTTGATCGTTGTTTCTGCCGAGGCAGGATTTGGGGTGGTGCTTACGCCGCCCTTTTGATTGCTTCTCGAGGGAACAACCCTTCATTGCGTCCTTCCATTCCTCGTCGTCGTTTTCCTTTGGTGTGTCCACCGTGTATACGTCATGTGGTGAAGTGGGCGTCCAGTGCCCTGGGGGCAGTGGTTCCTGTTCGTCTCCTGCATCCTGGTCCATGCCGTCGATGTATTCGGAGTTGGAGTCCAGCATGTCGGTTAAGTCATCGACAGTGGCTATTAAGTGGGTGGTGGGTGGGCCGCGAATTTCTTCATCGTCCGTATACCAGTCCTGCCGGACATAGTTCAGCCAGGATCCTCCTGACAAGGAGAGAGACCTTAATGAGTTCAGTATGTCGCCAAAGGGCGAGTTCTAAAAAATATCCGCGGAGGTCAACTCCATGATCGGCGCCCAACCAGATTCGATAGGAACGGGCGCAGGCGGCTCGGAGTCCGTGGCCGGAGAAGCATCTGGTAGTTTAACAACACGGCTCTCGTGTAAGGTAAGGTCGATGTTTGGCTCAATCGCTGCTGAGGGTAAGGCCTCCGTGGCGGGGTCCATCCACCCGTCCATGGACGGCGCAACTGGCTCCGAATTGAGGGTCAGAGCGGCTGCCTGTGCGATCCCCTGAACACTGTCCGATGGTAGAGCTAAATCGTACTCGTGGTGACCGCGTGACGCACAAGGCAGAGGCTCGAATCCGTCGAAGATCAAGTCTCCACGGATATCGGCCGTGTAGTTTAAGCTTCCAAACCTGACCTGGTGGCCAGGGGCGTAACTTTCAATCTGCTCTAGATGGCCAAGCGAATTGGCCCGCAGTGCAAAGTCGCCGAACACGAAGATCTGTCCGGGGAGAAAAGTCTCACCCTGGACTGCATCGCTATCAATGATAGTAGGAGCCATCAAGCCTAACGGCGACGACACAGAGGAACTCCCAATGAAGGCACCAATGTCGGTGTCAAAACCGGCGGATCTCGGGTAGGGTGTCCCGAACTGTGCGTCTAAGGCGGATGGTAACAGGAGGCAGGGGACACAATGTTTTACCCAGGTTCGGGCCCTCTTGATGGAGGTAAAACCCTACGTCCTGCTTGATTAATATTGATGATATGGGTAGAACAAGAGTAGATCTACCACGAGATCAGAGAGGCTAAACCCTAGAAGCTAGCCTATGGTATGATTGTATGTTGTCCCACAGACTAAAACCCTCCGGTTTATATAGACACCGAAGGGGTTAGGGTTACACAAGGTCGGTTACAAAGGAGGAGATACACATATCCGTATTGCCTAGCTTGCCTTCCACACCAAGTAGAGTCCCATCCAAACACGAGACGAAGTCTTCAATCCTGTATCTTCATAGTCTAACAGTCCGACCAATGGAGATAGTCCGGCTGTCTAGAGACCCCCTAATCCCGGACTCCCTCACCAGTGCAAATTGCTGTTTTTTTGCCTATTTTAGTGTTCCGCAAAAAATAATATCAAACAGAATCTAAACGAAATGAAACCTTCGTGAGGAACTTTTTTGGAACAAACATGATCCAGGAGACTTGGAGTGGATGTCAAGGAAGCAACAAGGGAGCCACGAGGCAGGTGGGCGTGCCCCCCACCCTTGTGGGTCCCTCGCAGCTCCACCGACCTATTTCTTTCGCCTATATATACTCCTATACCCTAAAATCTTCGGGGAGAGCAACGAAACACCTTTTCCACCGCCACAACCTTCTGTACCTGTGTGATCCCATCTTGGGGCCTTTTCCGGCACTCCACCGGAGGGGGATTCGATCACGGAGGGCTTCTACATCAACACCATAGCCTCTCCGATGATGTGTAAGTAGTTTACCATGGACCTTCGGGTCCATAGTTATTAGCTAGATGGCTTCTTCTCTCTCTCTGGATCTCAATACAAAGTTCTCCTCGATCTTCTTGGAGATCTATTCGATGTAACTCTTTTTGCGGTGTGTTTGCCAAGATCCGATGAATTGTGGGTTTATGACTTGATTATCTATGAATATTATTTGATTCTTCTATGAATTCTTATATGCATGATTTGATATCTTTGGAAGTCTCTACAAATTATTGGTTTAGTTTGGCCTACTAGATTGATCTTTCTGGCAATGGGAGAAGTGCTTAGCTTTGGGTTCAATCTTGCAGTGTCCTTTCCGAGTGACAGCAGGGGTAGCAAGGCACGTATTGTATAGTTGCCATCGAGGATAAAAAGATGGGGTTTATATCATATTGCTTGAGTTTATCCCTCTACATCATGTCATCTTGCCTAAAGCGTTACTCTGTTCTTATGAACTTAATACTCTAGATGCGTGCTGGATAGCGGTCAATGTGTGGAGTAATAGTAGTAGATGCAGAATCGTTTTGGTCTACTTGTCACGGACGTGATGCCTATATTCATGATCATTGCCTTAGATATCACCATAACTATGCGCTTTTCTATCAATTGCTCGGTAGTAATTTGTTCACCCACCATAATACTTGCTATCTTGAGAGAAGCCACTAGTGAAACCTATGGCCCCCGGGTCTACTTTACATCATATTAGTTTCCCGTCAACTAGCCATTTCTGTTGCCATTTATTTTGCAATCTATATCACAAAAATACCAAAAATATTTATCATATTATCTCTATCAGATCTCACTCTCGTAAGTGACCGTGAAGCGATTGACAACCACTTTATCGCGTTGGTTGCGAGGTTCTTGTTTGTTTGTGCAGTTACTAGGTGACTTGCGTGTAGTCTCCTACTGGATTGATACCTTTGTTCTCAAAAGCTGAGGGTAATACTTACGCTACTTTGCTGCATCACCCTTTCCTCTTCAAGGGAAAACCAACGCATGCTCAGGAGGTAGCACTAGACTTCGGTCGGTGCCGAACACTAAGCGGGGGCTCGTAGCTAGCTTCCCCAGTTTAAAGCTCCTATGACTAAGTGAAAGTTATAAAGCCTGCATATCTGATTGCCTTGTTTCTGCTAACACAACCACCTCCGGGCACCGAGACGTCGGCTAAGGGTTGTTTTGTTACTGCGGAAACACCATGCGTAGTATCTACAAAGGGGTAGAAGCTGATGATGGGCCACTTTCAACTGATAAACGGTCGCAACGGAGTCAAAATAAACATATATCATCAGTGTTTGTATTCAGTATACAAGCACTACCATCCATAATTATTGTTATAAAGCCATAAACACGCATCAATTTGACTTAAGATTTTGGCCAAGCTGGGTTGCCTGGCTTTTGTGCTTACCCCTACGTTCCCGATTGTTCGGCTAGGCGGTAAAGGGAGCACCTTTGTGATTGTTACTACCAGGTCATCCGAGTTAGTACCCCAGACTGGGTGAAGCCAAAAGCTAGCGATCTTAAAGGATATAATTGGTCGGCAACGACGGAAGTGAAAATTTAGGTTCACTAAAGACCACATAGTTCGGGAACTTTCCCCAAACTAAATCCTCAATATTTTTCTCCTGCATTGATCGGAGGTGACATTTCATGATCATGGTTGGCATGACAGCCCAAAGAAAGGAACCGATAGAGGGACTATTTTCTTTGGAAGATGTTTTTTTACATTACATAGTAATATAACATTCTCTCCGCATACCTTTGTTTATAAATCTGTATGGCCGGATTACCTTGTTTGTCATAAATCTTTGCCCTCATAAAGGCTTTATAAAGTGCGACAAACTCTCCCCGGCTACTGGTCGAGGAGGTTCAAGCCGATGGTCGGTCAACAAAGTTTTGTACAATGCGGATCCAAGCTTTAATAATGTAGAGTACTTGGATACGTAGAATCATTACACATAATTTGTGATTTTACTCCGGATATCAATCCTTAATTCGGCCACCCGTGCCCACATTAAGGCTCAGGGGCTACTGGGCATCGGGCTTATCATTTACTAATATTAAAGGGGCACATTGATCCCCTGATCTAGTGTTGTGATACGTCTCCAACGTATCTATAATTTTTGATTGTTTCATGCTATTATATTATCTGTTTTGGATGTTTATGGGCTTTACTAAAAACTTTTATATTATTTTGGGACTAACCTATTAACCGGGGGCCTAGCCCAAATTGTTGTTTTCTTTCCTATTTTAGTGTTTCGAAGAAAAGGAATATCAAACGGAGTCCAAACGGAATGAAACCTTCAAGAGAGTTATTCTTGGAACGGAAGCAATCTAGGAGACTTGGAGTAGACGTTAGAGAAGCTTCGAGGAAGCCACGAGGTAGGGAGGCACGCCCTATCCCCTTGGGCACGCCCCCACCGTCATGCGCCCCTGGTGGCTCCCCTGAGTGACTTCTTTCGCCTATATATGTCCATATACCCTAAGGGTGTGTTTAGTTCCAGGTACCAAGTGGAACGTAACGGGTCGGACCCGTTCCTACCCCTCGTTCTGGCGTTTAGTCCGCAGCTGGGATGGAACCTGCTCATTCCCACCAACCGAATATTCGGCTGAGATCCAGAACCAAGTGATACCTCCAAATCGAAGGAATTACATGGAACCGGTCGTTCTCTCTTTCTCCTCTCCCGCGACCCCTTGTCTCGCCGTCTGATGCGCCACCGCCCCCTCGTCTCGCCCCTCCCTCTCCGGTACACCGCCCTCTCGTCTCGCCGTCTAGTGTGCCACCGTCCCTCGTCTGGCCCCTCCCTCTCCAGTACGCCGCCTGCCCCTCGTCTCGTTATGCGCCACCACTGGATCTGTGTCGTCGCCGGCTCACATATCTATTTCTGTGTCGATCTACAACACACAAAGGGACGAAGATGGGATGCTTGAAAGAAGAGGAGCACGTGCAGCCCGCGAGTAGCTGCGTAGCTACAGTCATGCAACGGGTTACAATGGGGCTTGTTTTAGTTTTCTGATTAAAGTTTGGTGTTCTATTCTGTTCAAACTAGCTACATGGAAGCAATCAAGCAAAAGGAGGGAGTTAAAGAACAATAAGAAGAAAACTTAGTATGTGTGTGCTGGAGTCTATTTTGTTAACAATTGTACATCTTTACATCTTTTCAGGATCGCCCACCAACTGGATTTGCACCTGATTTCGACCAAGAGAGTGCTAACCTCGCTTCAGGAGGGCCAAATTTTTAGAATGTAACCTTACTTTTTGGCGAATGAACTTGCTATCTTATGAAATTGTGTTCTATGTGATGTAATACATATATCATGCGTGTGAATATATATTGTTATGTTGTTTTTCTCGAAAATACAAATGAAATGCTGCCAAAATTTTCAATTTTTGTTATTCCATCTTTCATTCCGTGCTTCCGAACCAAACAGAAGAACAGAACCATTCCATTCTACCTTTTACTTGTACCAAACACAAGAACGGGACCGACCCGTTCCTCTGGAATGGAACCATTCCATTCCATGACAGTTGGTGATAGAACAATCATGCCCTTACATCATGTTTTTATGTCGATGACAATATACATGTAGGGGACTAACAATGGCTGTCAAGTAAATCTCAGGTATTAGTCCCCGGTTCATCGATGTGTGTGGATCAAGAGCTTACAAGTGATTTTACTCAAGGATGAAGCATAAAAGTTGATTACATATTTGTTTCATTGAGTATAGGATCCCACACTATTAAGAGGGGATCGATAGGGTTAGTTAAAGGCTTGCTCTTGCCACAAACCTCCTGACCATACTGCACATGCCAAAAACCTTCATGTTCTGTCTCTTGGCTGCCGGATGTCCGGGCTGCACGCCGGATGTCCGGCCTCCTTGCCGGATATCCAGGCCTAGCCATCCAGAGAGCAGTTGTATACTGGGCTGCACGCCGGATGTCTGGGCTTTCCCCAAATGTTTGGGCCTTCCTGTTACGCCGGATGTCCGGGCGCCATTTCGGATATTCGGGCATAGCTATCCAGAGAACGTCTTTATGATGGGCTGCGCGCCAGATGTCCGGCCACCTGCCGGATGTCTGGGCCTTCCTGATATGTCGGATGTCCGGGCATGGGCCCCGGATGTCTTGCCCCTCTGTTCTTTTGTTCTGCCTTTGTTCTGTTCCTCGTAGCTTACCAAGCCAGATGTCCGGCCCCTTGCCCGGATGTCCGGCCTGCTCACTCACTTACACTACAACAGCCATATTTGAGCTCACACTATATATAGCCCTTCTTCCCCATGGGAGAGGGTTGACCACTCACTTTGAACAAACCCTAGAACACATTTCACTCTCTCTCTCTCTGACTCCTCCACACTAAATTTTAGATCCCCAAGGGATTTGAGAGCTTTTGAGAGAAGTTGTCCGACCAAGTGATAGATCCACTCCTTCTTCTTTGCACCAAAGGAATTCATGATTTGAGCAAGTCTTGAGCTTTTCCCCATCGTTCTTGTTACTCTAGGTGGTTGGAGACTCCTAGGCGGTAGGAGTCTTTCGGAGAGGAATCGACCTTTGTGATTACCCCCGGAAAAGTTTCTGAGGGTTTGGAGACCACCCCAAGGTCTACCACTAGTGGTTGAGAAGCGCCTTCGTGGTGTTCTCTCAAAGGGAGAATAGGGTGAGCCTTCGTGGCATTGGTGTGCCTTCGTGGTAACATCCACCTCTCTAACGGTGACGCAGCTTCCCTCCAAGGAAGTGAACATCGGCATACATCCTCGTCTCCCGGAGTTGCGGTTATTCCTAACCCTAACTCTCTACTTGTGGTTACTTGTCTCTTGGTACTTACTTATATCATATTGTGCTTTCTTACTTACATACTTGTGTTACTTTCTTAGCACTTAGTACTACTGCAATTGTTAGGCTCACCTTCATATTCCGCATTATTGCCTAAAATTGCTAAGTAATAATTAAAATTTGTAATTGTACCTATTCACCCCCCTATAGGTCCATCTCGATCCTTTCAATTGGTATCATCGCATCGTGCTCTATTCTTGTGGCTTAACCGCCCTAGAGCGAGATGATCCCCGATGGGACTCCCCTTGTTACAGATCCGAAGGATAAAGGTGAGGCTTCTTCAGAAGTCAAGTCCTTTACTTCTGAGGATCTGGAATGGGCCCTTGCTAAGCAAAAAGAGGACCATGATGCTTCTCTTGAGGCCATGGTCCAAATGAGACTAGCCACATTGTCCATGGTGCATGCACCACTTTCTGGTGGTGTGATGTCTACTACACAACCTTCTTCTTGTAGACGTTGTTGGGCCTCCAAGTGCAAAGGTTTGTAGGACAGTAGAAAATTTCCCTCAAGTGGATGACCTAAGGTTTATCAATCCGTATGAGGCGTAGGATGAAGATGGTCTCTCTCAAGCAATCCTGCAACAAAATAACAAAGAGTCTCTTGTGTCCCCAACACACCCAATACAATGGTAAATTGTATAGGTGCACTAGTTCGGCGAAGAGATGGTGATACAAGTGGTATATGGATGGTAGATAAAGGTTTTTGTAGTCTGAAAATAGAAAAACAGCAAGGTAACTAATGATAAAAGTGAGCACAAACGGTATTGCAATGCTAGGAAACAAGGCCTAGGGTTCATACTTTCACTAGTGCAAGTTCTCTCAACAATAATAACATAATTGGATCACATAACTATCCCTCAACATGCAACAAAGAGTCACTCCAAAGTCACTAATAGCGGAGAAGAAACGAAGAGATTATGGGAGGGTATGAAACGACCTCAAAGTTATTCTTTCTAATCGATCTATTCAAGAGTCCGTAGAAAAATAACATGAAGCTATTCTTTCCGTTCAATCTATCCTAGAGTTCGTACTAGAATAACACCTTAAGACACAAATCAATCAAAACCCTAATGTCACCTAGATACTCCAATGTCACCTCAAGTATCCGCGGGTATGATTATACGATATGCATCACACAATCTCAGATTCATCTATTCAAACCAACACAAAGTACTTCAAAGAGTGCCCCAAAGTTTCTACCGGAGAGTCAAGGCGAAAACTTGTGCCAACCCCTATGCATAGGTTCATGGGCGGAACCCGCAAGTTGATCACAAAAACATACATCAAGTGAATCAATAGAATAACCCATTGTCACCACGGTTATCCCACGCAAGAAATACATCAAGTGTTCTCAAATCCTTAAAGACTCAATCTGATAAGATAGCTTCAAAGGGAAAACTCAATCCATTACAAGAGAGTAGAGGGGAAGAAACATCATAAGATCTAACTATAATAGCAAAGCTCGCGATACATCAAGATCGTATCACCTCAAGAACACGAGAGAGAGAGAGATCAAACACATAGCTACTGGTACATACCCTCAGCCCCGAGGGAGAACTACTCCCTCCTCATCGTGGAGAGCACCAGGATGATGAAGATGGCCATCGAAGATGGTGCTGGAACGGTTCTAGATTGGTTTTCGATGTCTAAGGAGGGTTCTGGCGGCGGAACTCCTGATCTATTGTGCTCCCCGAAGTTTTTAGGGTATATGGGTATATATAGGAGGAAGAAGTACGTTGGTGGATCTCTGGGCTGTCCACGAGGCAGGGGGTGCGCCCAGGTGGGGTGGGCGCGCCCCCACCCTCGTGGGCAGCCCGGGACTCTCCTGGTCCATCTCCGATTCTCCGTGGGCTTCTTTTGGTCCAAAAATAAGTTCCGTGAAGTTTCAGGTCAATTCGACTCCGTTTGATTTTCCTTTTCTGCGATACTCTAAAACAAGGAAAAAAAAAGAAACTGGTACTGGGCTCTAGGTTAATAGGTTAGCCCCCAAAATCATATAAAATAGCATATAAATGCATATAAAACATCCAAGGTTGATAATATAATAGCATGGAACTATAAAAAATTATAGATACGTTGGAGACGTATCAGCATCCCCAAGCTTAATTCCTGCTCGTCCTTGAGTAGGTAAATGATAAAAACAGAATTTTTGATGTGGAATGCTACCTAACATATTTATCCATGTAATTCTCTTTACTATGGCAAGAATATTCAGATCCATAAGATTCAAGACAAAAGTTTAATATTGACATAAAAATAATAATACTTCAAGCATACTAACAAAACAATCATGTCTTCTCAAAATAACATGGCCAAAGAAAGCTATCCCTACAAAATCATATAGTCTAGCTATGCTCTATCTTCACCACACAAAATATTTAAATCATGCACAACCCTGATGACAAGCCAAGCAATTGTTTCGTACTTTGATGTTCTCAAACTTTTTCAATCTTCACGCAATACATGAGCGTGAGCCATGGACATAGCACTATAGGTGGAATAGAATGGTGGTTGTGGAGAAGACAAAATGGAGAAGATTGTCTCATATCAACTAGGTGTATCAACGGGCTATGGAGATGCCCATTAATAGATATCAATGTGAGTGAGTAGGGATTGCCATGCAACGGATGCACTAAAGCTATTAGTGTATGAAAGCTCAATAGAAGAAACTAGTGGGTGTGCATCCAACTTGCTTGCTCACGAAGACCTAGGACATTTTGAGAAAGCCCATCATTGGAATATACAAGCCAAGTTCTATAATGAAAGATTCCCACTAGTATATGAAAGTGACAACATAGGAGACTCTTTATCATGAAGATCAGGGTGCTACTTTGACGCACAAGTGTGGTAAAAAGATAGTAGCATTGTCCCTTCTCTCTTTTTCTCACATTTTTTATTGTTTATTTGGGCCTTTTCTCTTTCTTTTTTTATGTCCTCTTTTCTCTTATTTTTTTATTTTGGCTTCTTTGGCCTCTTTTATTTATTTATTTATTTATTTTTGTCCAGAGTCTCATCCCGACTTGTGGGGGAATCATAGTCCCCATCATCCTTTCCTCACTAGGACAATGCTCTAATAACGATGATCATCACACTTTTATTTACTTACAACTCGATGCTTAGAACAAGATATGACTCTACATGAATGCCTCCGACAGTGTACCGGGATGTGCAATGACTCATGAGTGACATGTATGTAAGAATTATGAACGGTGGCTTTGCAACAAATACGATGTCAACTACATGATCATGCATAGCAATATGACAATGATGGAGCGTCTCATAATAAACGGAGCGGTGGAGAGTTGCATGGCAATATATCTCGGAATGGCTATGGAAATGCCATAATAGGTAGGTATGGTGGCTGTTTTGAGCAAGGTATATGGTGGGTTTATGGTACCGGCGAGAGTTGCACGGTATTAGAGAGGCTAGCAATGGTGGAAGGGTGAGAGTGCGTATAATACATGGACTCAACATTACTCATAAAGAACTCACATACTTATTGCAAAAATCTATTAGTTAACGAAACAAAGTACTACGCGCATGCTCCTAGGGGGATAGATTGGTAGGAAAATACCATCGCTCGTCCCCGACTGCCACTCATAAGGAAGACAATCAATAAATAAATCATGCTCCGACTTCATCACATAACGGTTCACCATACGTGCATGCTACGGGAATCACAAACTTCAACACAAGTATATCTCAAATTCACAACTACTCAACTAGCATGAATCTAATATCACCATCTTCATATCTCAAAACAATTATCAAGTATCAAACTTCTCTTAGTATTCAGTGCACTTTATATGAAAGTTTTCATTATATCCCACTTGGATGCCCATCATATTAGGACTAGTTTCATAACCCAAGAGAACTACCATGCTGTTCTAAAGACTCTCAAAATAATATTAGTGAAGTACGAGAGTTCATATATTTCTTCAAAATAAATCCACTGTCGTGCTCTAAAAGATATAAGGGAAGCACTAGAGCAAACAACAAACTACTCCGAAAGATATAAGTGAAGATCAATGAGTAGTCGAATAATTATGCAACTATGTGAAGACTCTCTAACATTTAAGAATTTAAGATCTTGGTATTTTATTCAAACAACAAGAAAAACTAAATAAAATAAATTTATGCTCCAAGAAAAACACATATCATGTGGTAAATAAAAATATAGCTCCAAGTAAAGTTACCTATGAACAAAGACGAAAGAGGGGATGCCTTCCGGGGCATCCCCAAGCTTAGGCTCTTGGTTGTCCTTGAATATTACCTTGGGGTGCCTTGGGCATCCCCAATATTAGGCTCTTTCCACTCCTTATCCCATAGTCCATCGAATCTTTACCCAAAACTTGAAAACTTCACAGCACAAAACTTAACAGAAAACTCGTAAGCTCCGTTAGTATAAGAAAATAAATCACCACTTAGGTACTGTTGTGAACTCATTCTAAATTCATATTGGTGTAATATATACTGTATTCCAACTTATCTATGGTTCATACCCTCCGATACTACTCATAGATTCATCAAAATAAGCAAACAACACATCGAAAACAGAATCTGTCAAAACCAGAACAGTCTGTAGTAATCTGGATCAAACGTATACTTCTGGAACTCATACAATTCTCAAATAAATTGCTGGACGTGAGGAATTTATCTATTAATCATCTGCAAAAAGAATTAACCAAATAGCACTCTCCAATAAAAAATGGCAGCAATTCCCATTAGCGCTAAAGTTTCTGTTTTTTACAGCATGATCGCAAAGACTTTCCCCAAGTCTTCCCAAAGGTTCTACTTGGCACAAACACTAATTAAAACATAAAAACTCAATCATAACAGAGGCTATATAAATTATTTATTACTAAACAGGATAAAAAATCAAGGAACAAAAATAAAATTGGGTTGCCTCCCAACAAGCGCTATTGTTTAACGCCCCTAGCTAGGCATGATGATTTCAATGATGCTCACATAAAAGATAAGAATTGTAATATAAAGAGAGCATCATGAAGAATATGACTAGCACATTTAAGTCTAACCCACTTCCTATGTATAGGGATTTTTTGAGCAAACAACATGTGGGAACAATAATCAACTAGCATTGGAAGGCAAAACAAGCATAACTTCAAAACTTTAAGCACATAGAGAGGAAACTTGATATTATTGCAACTCCTACAAGCATATATTCCTTCCTTATAATAATTTTCAGTATCATCATGAATGAATTCAAAAATATAACTATCACATAAAGTATTCTTTTCATGATCTACAAGCATAGAAATTTTATTAATCTCCACATAAGCAAAATTCTTCGCATTCAGAATAGTGGGAGTATCATAAGAGACTCGAATGCTATAAATTGTTTCCACATTAAAAGATTAATGTTCAGAAAATGGGTAATCGTAATCATGAAAAGTTTTATAAATATAATCATCACTACTTTTCATAGCATAAGTGTCATCACAATAATCATCATAAGTAGCAACTTTGTTCTCATCATAATCAATTGAAACCTCTTCCAAGATAGTGGAATCATTACTAAATAAAGTCATGACCTCTCCAAATCCACTTTCAACAATATAATCATGATAAGTAAGAGGCATTCTATCATCATAATAAATTTTCTCATCAAAACTTGGGGGACTAAAAATATCATCTTCATTAAATGTAGCATCCCCAAGCTTGGGACAAACATTAATTGCAGCAAATATATTCTCAAAAACATCATATTCATCAAACATAGCATCCCCAAGCTTGGGCCTTTTCATATCATAAGCATAATCACCCTCATCATTAATAGTATGGATAGCACCAATGGTATAGCAATTATCATATTCTTCCAAGCAAGTGCCAAAAAGATTTTCAAGATCATAAGAAGTATCATTATCTTCCCAGTCATAATCATCACAACAAGCAATAGGCATAACGAGATCATCATCAAGTGCATCATCTTCCGCAATTATATTTTCATGAGGCACGACAGTAATATGAGCAGCATTATTTGGGAGAGATATCTTTTTACCTCTCTTCCTTTTTCTTTTCTTCTTCTTCCCCACATCATGTGTGGGTTCAATCCTCTTTTTGGAGCTCCTTATTAATGAGATTGGTTGAATAGAAGGCTCCTCCTCGTTACCTGATTCATCATAAGAAATAATAGGAGGATATTGGGAAGTCTCTCCCCTTTCGTTAGTATTCTCTTCATCTTCTATTTGTTTTCTTTTTTTTATGTAATTGGCAATATAAGGGTTTTCAATGCAATTCACTGCACAATACATATAAATTTCCTCTAGATCAAAATCAAGAAATTTATCGAGATTAAATTTTGGAATACCCTCATTTATACGTTTCATTTCTTCATAACCCAAAAGAAGACTAATCTCTTTACGATGCTCAAGGGTAATCAAGTTATCACAATTTTTGGACACGACTTGATCATGAAAGAAATAGCATTGGAGCTTTAAATGACCATGTTCATTGCAAAGTTCACAAGGATGCCAATAAATATTGAATCTTTCAGCACAAACATCTAGCCTTTTGTTGCAACAATTTGGTTTCTAAATGCTTATGCCTCTTGCAATATCTATCTTCCCTATTTGGTGTGTACATGCAAACTCAATGCACTCCACAAAAATTGACATGTTTATAGGAGACATTTTTATCATAACTAGTGCAATCATCATTAGTACTATGGATAATCAAGGAGTTCATACTAACAACATTGCAATCATGCTCATCATTCAAAGATTTAGTGTAACATCCCAAATTTTCAATTTGGAATGTTATACATAGATCATTCATTGCATATCATATTTTGTTGCATCTCGTTCCGCGATCCTCGAAATCCTAAGCAACTCAAGGACCCTCGGAGAGAGTTGGGGATTTCCCTGTTTTCATATTTGAGTTTTATCAAATATTGAAACGAGGATTTTTGGTTTGAATTATTTTTCTCTCCGAAAATATTTCATATTAAAATATATGAGAGGAGATAATATGACTTCTCCAAAATAAATGAAATATTGGAGGAAAAAGATTAAAATCAAATATTTTATTTTATCCGGAGTTTATTGCTATTTTATTTGAATTAGAAAAATTGCACATTTTTCAAAGTTGCATTTTAGGGCCAAGAAAATGTTCATCTTGTTCTAAAGATTTTATTTAGACGGCTAAAATTGGTTTTCCATTTTTAGATTTTATTTTATTTTCTAGGATTTATTTGGTTCCGGTGAAATTATTATTTTTTTAAAAAAAGTTTCGGCGCCCGACTGGGACGAAGCCCAGCCGAGCCGGCCCGCTCCCCGCGCCGCCGTCTCTGACCTGGAGACTGCGCGCTGCCGCCGCCCAACCCGGAGTCCGGTCGGGACTCTGCCTCCCCGCCGCCTTGCCCCCTCCTCCAAGCAGACCCCCTCCTCTTAAATACGCCGCCCTCGACCCCCCTCCACCACCCAACCCCGCCGCCAGCCCCGACCGCAGCGCCGCCGCCGCCGCCCTCGCACCCTGCCGCCGCAGCCCGCCTTGCCAGAGCCGCAGCCCCGCCTCATCGGAGCATCGCCGGAGGTAACACCGCCATTGCCGCCGCTGTTTTTTTTAAACAAAACCGATTCAGTTTTTTTAGAAACCCTAGTTCGTTTTTTAAATCGGTTCGCCGGTTTTTCCCGGTTCGGTTACTTTGTGGACGTTCGTCCGTACGTTCATTCTAACGAACGTGTTCACTCATTAGCCGTAGACAACGAATGCTCGTTCGTTAGCCTGTTCGCCAGTTTTCTTTTTCTCGGATTTTCCGCGATTATTTTCAATCGTGATTTCTGATCCGATTTTCGTTTTAGTTTATCTTTTCGCTCGTTTGTCGGAATCAGGCGATTCAAGCGCCTAGAGCTTCGTCTCGAAACCCTCTTTCCGTTTAACCAATTTGAGCAAGCTTTTGATACTGTAAAAATTTGACCATAGTCCAAATTAGTAAACGGATCTTATTCCTTTCGCAGTTTGAGTTTCGTTGTTCCGTTTGATTTGATTCTTTTCACAAACCGGAGTTCCTAAGTTGAACTTTCTGGTTAGATCTTCTTGTTTGAGATTTACCCATGTTTCTTTGCTTCATTGCTTATGTATGCTATTGTTTGTTTGCGATAGAACACCTAAAGTGCGAAGCGTGCTACTACGAGTCCCTAGGTTTTGCGGATCATCAGCAAGGCAAGTAACACTTTGATCATACCCCTTTATCACACAGTTTTTATGCATTAGTTCCAATCCTCAAACATTGCATGGTTAGGATGTGATTAACACGTGGGTTGGGAAATAGTTGATGAGGTAGAACCTATTGCCCTGTTATATTCAAACCCTTGGGAGTTACTTCTACGTATTGCTTTTATTGCTATGCTATGCTTGTAGACGTGGTTTGGGTGAGTGAAATCCATGACAGATGTGAGATTGTTAATTAATGGTTCAACTTAAGGTGGCAACTTGAATACACATCTGGGTGGATTGTTTGTTGGGCACCTAGGGAATCCAGTGTTGTCCTAGGATATCCCGGAGTACCCGTGTGATAATCCTATGGTCCGCCACCCAGGCTCAAAGGGAACTCAGATATTTTCATGCTAGAAACTTCTGTGTGCAGCCACAAGCTATTATGGGATCTAGCATAGTTGAGTAAGTTGCGTGAAGCTCCCGAAGAGGTGGATCAGCAGGTAGAGGGATGTAGGTTGGTATGGTCTGCCCGGAGTAAGGGGTTAATGCTTCTGAAAGACTGTGTCTCGGCCATCCGTTTCTCAAACACCATGTAGTGCGAGAAATCCAACGGAGGAGATCGGGTCTTGTGGGGAAAAGTGCGCAAACCTTTGCAGAGTGTATAAACTAATCATGGTTAGCCGTGTCCCTGGTTATGGACATCTTGAGTATCTAGTACTTGGAGTATCATAATTAAGTATCTCATCACTCAAAAATAATATTGTTGGGTTGTTAATTACTTTAATTGGGATTGAGTTGGAGGAACCTTCTCAATGATGTTTCAACTACCATGATAGTTAAATAAAATCTATTCCTTTGTTGTAGGAAAAAAATGGCTTTTTGCAAAAACCATAACCATAGAGCTTTCCACCAGCCAAATATGCATGTAGTGATAGCATTATTCTGCTTTTGCTCTACTGTGTTACTTTGCCAGCATATTCCATGTGCTGACCCGTTTCCGGGTTGCGGACTTTTCAGACGAGGAGTAAGGTTCGTTAGGTCGTTGCCGTGCAGCTTAGCTATGCCATTGGAGTTGATGGACTCACTTTATCTTCCAAGCCTTCCGTTGTTATCGTATTAGATGGCCTTAAGCCATATTTATTGTAATAAGTTCTCTTTTGACACATTCGATGTAATAAGTGTGTGATTCCTACTCTGTTATAAATCCTCGAGTACTCTGCGTGTCAGCATTACCAATCTAGGGATGACACTGAAGCACAGAGACTTGAACATTTGAGGTCGGGTCATTACATTTAGTGCCAAACATTTTAATGCATTCTTCTTCTAACACTTTGGCAAAAATTTCCTTTCCATCATACTCACAAAAGATATTAAAAAGATGAAGCGTATGAGGCAAACTTAATTCCATTTTTTTGTAATTTTCTTTTATAAACTAAACTAGTGATAAAAAAAGAAACTAAAAGACTCGATTGCAAGATCTAAAGATATTCCTTCAAGCACTCACCTCCCCGGCAATGGCACCAGAAAAGATCTTGATGTCTACTACACAACCTTCTTCTTGTAGACGTTGTTGGGCCTCCAAGTGCAGAGATTTGTAGGACAGTAGCAAATTTCTGACAAGTGGATGACCTAAGGTTTATCAATCCGTAGGAGGCATAGGATGAAGGTGGTCTCTCTCAAGCAACCCTGCAACCAAATAACAAAAAGTCTCTTGTGTGCCCAACACACCCAATACAATGGTAAATTGTATAGGCGCACTAGTTCAGCGAAGAGATGGTGATACAAGTGGTATATGGATGGTAGATAAAGGTTTTTGTAATATGAAAATATAAAAACAGCAAGGTAACTAATGATAAAAGTGAGCACAAACGGTATTGCAATGCTAGGAAACAAGGCCTAGGGTTCATACTTTCACTAGTGCAAGTTCTCTAAACAATAATAACATAATTGGATCACATGACTATCCCTCAACATGCAACAAAGAGTCACTCCAAAGTCACTAATAGCGGAGAACAAACGAAGAGATTATGGTAGGGTATGAAACCACCTCAAAGTTATTCTTTCTGATCGATCTATTGAAGAGTCCGTAGTAAAATAGCATGAAGCTATTCTTTCCGTTCAATCTATCCTAGAGTTCGTAATAGAATAGCACCTTAAGACACAAATCAATCAAAACCCTAATGTCACCTAGATACTCCAATGTCACCTCAAGTATCCGCGGGTATGATTATACGATATGCATCACACAATCTCAGATTCATCTATTCAAACCAACACAAAGTACTTCAAAGAGTGCCCCAAAGTTTCTACCGGAGAGTCAAGACGAAAACGTGTGCCAACCCCTATGCATAGGTTCATGGGCGGAACCCGCAAGTTGATCACCAAAACATACATCAAGTGAAACAATAGATACCCATTGTCACCACGGTTATCCCACGCAAGACATACATCAAGTGTTCTCAAATCCTTAAAGACTCAATCCGATAAGATAGCTTCAAAGGGAAAACTCAATCCATTACAAGAGAGTAGAGGGGGAGAAACATCGTAAGATCCAACTATAATAGCAAAGCTTGCGATACATCAAGATCGTATCACCTCAAGAACACGAGAGAGAGAGAGAGATCAAACACGTAGCTACTGGTACATACCCTCAGCCCCGAGGGAGAACTACTCCCTCCTCGTCATGGAGAGCACCGGGATGATGAAGATGGACACAGGAGAGGGATTCCCCCTCCGGTAGGGTGCCGGAACAGGTCTAGATTGGTTTTGGGTGGCTACGGAGGCTTCTGGTGGCGGAACTCCCGATCTATTGTGCTCCCCGAAGTTTTTAGGGTATACGTGTATATAGGAGGAAGAAGTACGTCGGTGGATCTCTGGGCTGTCCACGAGGCAGGGGGCGCGCCCAGGGGGTGGGCGCACCCCCCACCCTCTTGGGCAGCGCGGGACTCTCCTAGTCCATCTCCGATTCTCCGTGGGCTTATTTTGGTCAAAAAATAAGTTCCGTGAAGTTTCAAGTCAATTGGACTCCGTTTGATTTCCCTTTTCTGCGATACTCTAAAACAAGGAAAAAGCAGAAACTGGCACTGGGCTCTAGGTTAGTCCCAAAAATCATATAAAATAGCATATAAATGCATATAAAACATCCAAGGTTGATAATATAATAGCATGGAACAATCAAAAATTATAGATACGTTGGAGACGTATGTCGCATCTCTAGTTCTGGTATGACCTAGGCTAGCCCTTCATGTATGCATCATGTTTAAATTCCATTTAAATTTGAAATGAGGATTTGTGAAACCCTCAGAAATCATCTCTGGAAATGACCCAGATAAAAATTGCTCAAAAAAGGTCCAAGAAAATGTTCATGTTGCTCTCTGAGAATATTGGACAGAGATAAAAATCAAACGAATATTATTAGGAGCTGATAGATATTTATTTTGGCCATTTGGAATTAATCCAGTAATTATTTGCGTTGGATAAATATTTTTATATATATGAAATATTGTCCAATAATTCTGATTTTCACTGTGGGGCTTCGGAATAATCCAATTAAGATCCTACATTAATTTTCAGAAGAAAATAAATTGATTTAGTATTATTACTAAATCAGAACAAATGTCAGATAAATAGAATTAGAACAAAAATAGAAAAACAACTTACCTGGCGCTTACCTGGTGGCCCAGCTGGCCAGCCCACCTGGCGGCCCAGCCCACCAGGGGCAGCCCCGTCTTCTACCTCTTGCCAGTAGGCAGAGGAGAAGCCGGGCACGACGCACGCCGTGGCCACGTCGCCCCGCCAACTCCTGCTTCCCTCCTCCTCGCTCTGGCCTCCCTGGACGCCGCCACGACACACCGTACCCCTCTCACTCTCCCCCGGTCCTCTCCTCTCCTCTCCCTTGCTTTCTCTCTCGCCTCCGAACGCGCCCGCCGCCACCGACGAGCACCACCGCGGCCACCGGCCACCCCTCGCCCTGCCGCTGCGCCCAGGAGCTCCGCCACATCGCCGGCTACCTCTCCGTCAAGTCACCCGCCTCGGGAAGCCCTGCAGCGTCGCCTCCGAGCTCTTCTTCAACCTGCGGCCGCCGCCGACTTCATCGTTGATTCGCCGGACCCCGTGCCTCCCCTGCCTCGCTAGCAGCACCAGAAGAACTGCGGTGAGCCTCTGCACCGTTTCCCCCATGCCCCGTTGCCTAATTTGCGCCCTAGCTGCCTCCTCCACCGGAGCCGAGATGCACCGCCGCACGAGCTCGACGCCGGCGACATTCCGGTGACCTTTTGGTCCCGAGCATGCTTCCAACGTGTTCGCCGCACCGCGTAGAGCCATAGGCGCTAACCCCGCTTCGCCATGGCCCTTGTAGCCTCGACCCCGAGCTCACCCGAACCCCGGCCGCCGCGCAAGTCACTGCCGCCATCGATTTGGACCACCGGAGCTGCTACTTCCTGCACCCCTGGACGCGGAGCACTCCAGGCTTTGCGTAGAGCCTACTCGAGCGCCAAACCATCACCGGACGGCGATTTCCAAAGCTCGCCGCCGTGTTCTGTGGTCACCGGCGACTTATCGCCGGCGTATCTAACGTGGCTATGTCATTAGCTGCTAATGACGCCCCTAATCAACTCCCTGAGCCACTGCCACATGGGCCCCACGCCCTTAATTGACCACTGTTAATTCATGTTTAGTTTAATTTAATTACAGTGGGCCCACGTGTCAGCTTTGACTATGCTGATGTGGCGTTGACCCGACCCCACCTGTCTGTGACCTAGGCTGCACTGGGTCACTGACCAGTGGGCCCCACAGGTCAGGTTTGACCTGGTCAGCCGGCTTTGACCTGCTGACGCAATGCTGCTATCATGCTGACGCAATATATCTTTTCTAGAATTAAAATAAATCAGGAAATTCTAGAAATTGATATAAACTTCAAAAAAATCATAGTAATTCAACCGTAGCTCAGATTGAAATAATTTATATATGAAAAGTTATCAGAAAAATTCAATCTATCCATCTGTACCATTTTCATGCATGACAACACAACTTATACCTGCTATATAGGTGAAAACATACAGATGGCATATATAAGAGCTTAATTTGGAGTTGCATTTGAACCCTTGGTTCAAATGGACTTCATTCAATTTTTCTAGTTGCATTAGCTCAAACAGCATCACATCTCATGCCATGTTCATGCATCATAATGTTGCATATGCTTGTGTTTGATTTCCGGCACCATTCCTTCTTGATAGGTCCTGCTCCGGATAGTGCTCGAGAGTACCTATCAGTGAAGCAGTGCCCCCCTGTTGTTCTACCAGGCAAGCAAACCCCCCTTGTTCATTCCGATACAATCCCACTCTCTCGCTCCTGCTCTCATTTATTGCATTAGGACAACAACGATTCAACTGCTATTTTCTGCTGCGGTAGTTGAACCCATTCCTCTGCATGACCTGTCATTGCCACAGTAAATAGTTAAAACCCACTAGCATGTGTAGGAATTGATTGAGCCATGTTGTGTTCCTACCATGCCCTGCCTGCTACTGCTTAGAGTTGTCTCAGGTCTGATTCATCGGGAATGAATTGGAGTGTTATGATATGTTCTGGTGCTGAGAGTTAAGCGTGTGAACACGATTTGGTAAAGGTAGCAGTGAGAGGCCATGTAGGAGTACATGGTGGGTTGTCTCATTGGGACCGTCCTTAAGAACTGAGTTCTGTGTAAGTTGTCCAATGACTAGCTACTACCACATATTGGGCTCCGGGCGCTCCAAGCTCTCTCGACTTATTAACTGCCTTGAGCTCTGTCCAGGAGTTGCAAATAGTTTCTGGTGTTTGTAGGTAGTGCTATTTTTCTACCGAGTGGCACCCGGCAAGGTGGACTTGGGACAGACTAGGCACACATGGCCCGGTGTACCGAGTGGCACCCGGATGGTGGGCTCGGGAACCCTGTACACATCGTTTGGGGCCGTGAGCGACACCCCGGCCGGATCTCCTTGCGGATGGAACCCAAATAGGTGATAAACCTAGACTAGAGTCTTGCGTGGTTAGTCAGGTCGTGTCCGACACCCTCGCCAGGCTTCCGCTTGAAGGTTGCCGAGATACATGACGTGTATATGATGATAAGCGGTGAGAGCGTGTGTGATGAAGTACACCCCTGCAGGGTTATCATGATCTATTCGAATAGCCGTGTCCTCGGTTATGGACTTCTTGGATGCTTACGTGGTACATAGACAACTTAAAGTGGATACTCTAAAATGCTCAAGACAAGTGTGAGTGCTATGGATGGCCTTCTCGTAGGGAGACGAGGATGAATCCATAGTGGTGTATTGATGTGGTGATTAGTGGACCCGTGTGCGCTGCCTCATCTCAAAGAAGTTTCTCGTTGTCGTAGAACAGGATAACCACTGAGTCAAAGCTGGCTTGCTGCAACTAAACCCCACATTACCTTCTTGATACAAATGCATATATTATAGGATCTGATGGAAGTCTTACTGAGTACCTTTGTACTCACGTTTGCTTTATTTATGTTTTGCAGATGAGACATCTGTCTTACTAGTAGTTCCTCTTGGACTTCGACGAGTAGCTTGTTACCTCAGCTACGATCTTGTACCCTTGGGAGGGTCTTGTAGATAGTCAGGCTTCTCAGCCTTTTTCTTTTGTGGTTGTCTGTACTCAGACATGTAATGCTTGTGCTAGTTGCTTGTATGCTCTGAATGATGGGTCATGTGACCCTTGCTTGTACTTAATGCTATGTGGCCCTTTTGGGCCTTTATCTATATGAGTTTGCGTTATGTTGTGATGCCATGTTGTACATCACATACTTGCATGTTATGCGTACGTGTAACGTGTATTGCTATGTGTGGGATCCAACAATCTAGTTGTTTATCCTTGGCAGCCTATCATATGGGGAAATGTAGTCTAGTGCTTTCTGAGCGATAGTAGTCCGCTACAGCTCGGTTCACCGGAGTCCTGATAGCCCAGCACTACTGCTCAGGACACTTGACTGGCCGGCATGTGTTTCACCTTGTTCCTGTGTCTGTCCCTTCGGGGAAATGTCACGCGGTGACATCCGGATCCCTGCCAAGCCTGCTACAGCCCGGGTTACCGGAGTCCTGTTAGCCCAGTGCTACAGCCCGGATTCACACGTCGATGACCGACATGCTCGATGTGGTTCATGTATGCCTGTCCTCATGGGTTAGTGCCGCTTTGGTTTCAAGACTAGCCATGTCGGCCCGGGTTCTTTGTCATATGGATGCTAGCGACACTATCATATACGTGAGCCAAAAGGCACAAACGGTCCCGGGCCAGGTAAGGTGGCACCCGTGGGAATACCGTGCGTGAGGCCGCAAACTGATATGATGTGTTACATGCTAGATCGCTGTGACTTAGGATCGGGGTCCCGACAACGTATCATGGTGCGGCTTCGAGGCCAACTATGCCTACTCCGTCACTTGGTCAACAACCTCCTAACAATGATGATGATGAAGATGGTGATGAGGTTGAATCCGATGAGGGCCCTTCATATAAATACATGGCTCTCTTTGTCAAGAAGTTTAGCGCGGGAAAATTCAAGGGAAGATTTCAAAAGAAGAAAGTAAGAAAATGCTACAACTATGAAGAAACCAACCACTTCTCCAATGAGTGTCCTGATGAGAGGAGGGAGGATAAACCAAGGTTTCCCAAGACCTTTCCTAAGAAGAAGTTGCCAAATCCTTTGAACTCCAAGATCAAGAAGAGAGATGGGAAAGCAATGGTTGCTCAACAAGTATCTGATCCGGATAATGTTAGTGGTGTTGCCGGAGTTGCTCACGATTCTCAAAACACGTTGAGGCTAGTCATCAAGAGTGGTGATGTTGTCACCTACAACGATATGAAGGACTACAAGGGAAACGCTCACAAGTGCCTAATTGCAAAGGCCGTGTTAGAAGAAGGAAATGACCAAAGCTCTCTCAACAAGGTCAAGGTAACTCCATGATCATATCCTCCTCTTTTCACTCCTCCTACTCCTAGTGATGAGTATCTTGATGCGGAGGATAGTCATGAGGATGATGATGATATAGATGATCCTATGGTTGCTAAACTAAATAAGTTCATGTGCTCCCTCAAAGGAAAGAAGCTCACTATGTTTCGTATGCTTATGGAGATGGTGAGTAAGCACACCATCACCATTAAGGAACTCGAAACCCTCGTCACCGAGGAAAAGGAAAAATATGAAATCCTTGAGCGGTAAGTCCAGTATGAGGAAACACGAAATGATGAACTATGCTTGAAAATTGGTGCAAACATTGATGTTCATACTAAATATCTTGCCTCCTTGAAAAAGGCTAATGACTCTTGCGAAGAGTTGATGAATGATAAAAGTAAGCTTGTGAAGTCGAATGCTTCTCTCTCTAAGGATTGTGAGCTCCTATCCGTGTCCCTTAAGACTAAGGAAGAAGAGCTCACCCTTCTTACAAAGAGTTTTGAGACACTCAAGCTTACTTATCTTGAAACTCTAGCCAAGGCTTACTCTTCTCCTATTATCAATGTTGATGCTTGTACTACTAACTCTAGTAGTGATCTAGCATCTATTCTTGAGGAAAATTCCTTTCTCAAGGCTCAAATCGAGAAAGGGCTCATGACGTGTGCTCAAGGGCAAAAGAACCTTGCTGAGGTATTGAGCCAACATAATGGAGTGTTCGCCAAAGAGGGACTCGAGTTGACCCTAGCACAAGCAAGAAGAAGACATCCTCTCAAAAGTGCACCACCCCTCTAAAAGAAACTTTTGCACGACAAGGGCACAAGGAGGAAGGTAAGGTTGTTAGTGGGAAGGCCACGAGGGGCATGCCCACTCTCACCAAGCCAAAAGAGTTCATGCCTCCATCATATGTACTTCGTAAGGCTAAGGATGGAGAGGTTTATGCAAAGTTTGTTGGTCCTTGAAATGCATCCTGGTTTTATGCTATTTGGGTCCCTAAGACCCTTGTGACTAACTTGAGAGGTCCCATTGCAAAATGGGTGCCTCTAACCAAGTCATAATTGTGTGTAGGTTGCTTTCTCCGGTGGAGTAAAATGGGTGATTAACAATGGATGTACCAATCATATGACCGGAGATAGCAAGTTGCTCTATGATTTCATGGAAGCTATTCAACCATTTATGAGCATTATGTTTGGTGGAGGATCAAAAGGATAGGTACTCGGGTTGGGCAAGGTGGCTATCACAAATGACATGTCGCTTGCAAATGTCATGCTTGTCCAATCCCTTAAATACCATTTGCTTTCTGTTCGCCAATTGGCTTCTGTTGGTTATGATACACTCTTCGGACTAATGGATGTGAAAGTCTTTAAGAGAGATACTCTCGGGTGGCCTTTGTTGGAGAGTTGGTTGGAAACCTTTACATGGTTGATTTCTCGAAAGAGAGCACATTCCACGCAACTTGTCTAATGGCCAAGGCCGACAAGGGGTGGCTATGGCATCGCCGGCTAGCCCATGTCGGCATGAGAAATCTTCAATATCTCTTAAAGGGTAATCACATCCTTGGACTAACTAATGTCTCTTTTGAGAAAGATCGTGTGTGTAGTGCATGCATAGCCGGGAAGCAACATCAATCAAAGCACCCACCCAAGAATATTGTGTCTACCTCAAGGCCTTTGGAGCTCCTTCATGTGGATCTTTTTGGGCCTCCTTCATGGGGTAGTCTTGGTGGAAAAAATTATGGACTTGTTATTGTTGATGATTACTCAAGGTATACATGGGTCTTCTTCCTCAAATCCAAGGATGAGACGAAGATCACCTTCATTGATTTTGCCAAGCTAGCACAACGCAAGTTCGACAAAGAAATTCTGGCAATAAGAAGCGATAATGGATCTGAGTTCAATAACTACACCTTGGAAGAGTTCCTTAGTGATGAAGGGATTGAGCATCAATAGTCAGCTCCATACACTCCCCAACAAAAATGGTGTAGCAGAAAGGAAGAACCACACCCTTGTGGAGGTGGCAAGGTCCATGTTGGATGAATACAAGTCGCCACATAGTTTTCGGGCCGAGGCCGTCAACACTGCATGTCATGCATCAAACCGGATCTTCCTCCGCACGATATTGAAAAAGACTCCATATGAGCTCCTAACCGGGAACAAGCCAAATGTCAAGTACTTTCATGTATTTGGGTGCAAATGCTTCATCCTCAACAAAAGAGAGCGGTTAGGAAAATTTCAATCTAAAACCATTGAGGGCATATTTGTTGGCTATGGATCAAAGTCTCACGCCTATAGAGTATACAACAAATCCAATGGGTGTGTTGTAGAAACTTGTGACGTGGTGTTTGATGAATTTAATGGCTCCCATGGGGAGCAAGTTGATCTAATTGATGTAGGTGAAGAAGATTCTTCGCAAGATATCTTGACAATGGGTGTTGGTGCACTTCTTCCAATGGAACAAGAACCTCACGATGAATAAGAAGAAGATGGAAGCCTCACACATCATCAAACTACTTCAACAACCATACCACCACAAGTCCCTATTACTGAACCAATGCCCATAGTCCAAGTACAAGATGATGATCAAGTTCCTCTTCATGATAATCATCAAGAACAAGATTATCCTCAAGGGCAGGAACAAGAAAGTGCAATCATTGACAATGAACCTCAAAAAATGCAAGAAGAAGAAGATTTTCCACCACACATTAATGATCCATATGTTGAGGACGTGGATGATGGACATGAAGTTAAACCTCGCGAAACATTAACCTCCATCATGCCTCGAGTGGCCGGTCATGTTGATGTTGATAAAATCCTCCCCGGCATATTGGAAGGTAGAGTCACTCGTAAACAATTGACAAACTTTTGTGCTCACTTCTCTTTTGTGTCTAGTGTTGAGCCTCTCAAGGTACAAGATGCGTTGATAGACAATGATTGCCTCATTGCTATGCAAGAAGAGTTGAATAGTTTTGAGCACAATCAAGTGTGGTCATTAGTCAAGAGGCCAACCACGGAACACAACGTCATTGGAACAAAGTGGATTTTCAAGAACAAGCAAGATGAGAATGGTGTAATCATCCGCAACAAGGCAAGGTTAGTGGCACAAGGATACTCACAAGTTGAAGGTTTGGACTTTGGTGAGACCTTTTCCCCCGTTACCCGTCCTGAATCCATTCGCATCTTACTTTCTTATGCTGCTTTCAATGGCTTTACATTGCATCAAATGGATGTCAAGAGTTCTTTCCTTAACGGTCCTCTACAAGAAGAAGTATATGTATCACAACCACCTGGGTTCGTTGACCCCGATCACAAAGACTATGTGTATAAACTTCATAAGGCTTTGTATGGCCTCAAACAAGCACCTCATGCTTGGTATGATCATCTTAAGTAGATTTTACTCGATGATGGATTTGTGAGAGGGGTGATCGATCCCACTCTTTTTACTAAGAGGGACAAAGGTGATTTGATCTTATGCCAAATCTATGTAGATGATATCATTTTTGGTTCTCCTAAAATTCATTTATGCAAGAAGTTTGCGGCATCAATGACCAAGAGTTTTGAAATGTCACTCAATGCGGATTTGAAGTTCTTCCTCGGATTTCAAATTCAACAATTTCAAGAAGGAATTTTCTTGTCTCAAGCAAAATACCTCAAGGATATCCTAGCAAAATTTGGCATGACTGATGCTAGCCCATGCAAGACTCCCATGCCAACCAAAATTGTACTCACTAAAGACAAAAAGGTATCCCCTTCGACCCATCCAAATACCGCTCTATGATTGGTTCATTGCTTTATCTTTGTGCATCTAGACCAGACATCATGTTTAGTGTATGCATGTGTGCTAGATTTCAAGCTTCCCCTAGGGAAAGTCATCATAAGGCGGTTAAGCATATTCTTAGATACCTTGTTCACACCCCAAAGTTGGGTCTATGGTACCCCAAGGATGCTAAGTTTGATCTCATTGGGTACACGGATGCGGATTGGGATGGAGACAAAGTAGATCGTAAGTCCACCTCTGGTGCATGTCAATTTCTTGGACGCTCCTTGGTAAGTTGGTCCTTGAAGAAGCAAAATTGTGTTGCTCTCTCCACCGCTGAAGCTGAATATATTGCAACCGCCAGTTGTGCGACTCAATTACTATGGATGAGGAAAACTTTGAAGGATTATGGTATCACCTATAGACATGTGCCTCTTCTATGTGATAATGAAAGTGCCATTAATATTGCTAAGAACCCCAAAGATCATACCCGCACCAAGCACATTGACATTAGGTACCACTTCTTGAGAGATCATGTGGAGAAGGGTCATATTGACATTGCTCATGTTGGCACAGATATGCAACTTGCAGATATTTTCACCAAGCCATTGGATGAAGCAAAGTTTTGTCAATTTAGGCGTGAACTTGGTATCTTGGAGCTTGACAATATTATGTGAAATCTAGTACCCATTCATGCATGAACCTAATGTCTTGTCCTAATGTAAGCATATAGTTAGGGGGAGACATTCAATTCATGAATATTCTCACCCTACATAATGCATAAATAGAATAAACACTCTCAAAGTTATCATGGTTCTCGAACTATGGTGCTTTAACATGATGGATTCGTGACTATGTGCCCAAAGTCTTCATCTTTGCGGCACTATGTTCCATATGCTCAAACATGGTGACATCGGTCACCGCTTGTACATTGCTTGTGTGGACCTTCAGTTACTTAATTTGGTTAGGTTGTTATTACATCTTAGTATGGCCTTAGAATTACTCAGGTTTTCACTTCAAAAAAAATTCTCTCAAAACTCCTTGCCAGAGTCTATTTCAAATCATATTAGTTGGCCCCTTCCAAGTCTATTTTTTGTCTGGACTTCTTGTCCAGTGGCCGGACATCCGGCTCCTAAGCCGGACATGCGGGCCCTGGAGCAAATCTTTCTGTTGCTCGTACTGCGATCGTCGGACATCTGGGCTCTAGCCGGACATCCGGGTCCTGATCCTATAGCTGCCTAACCCTCACACGCTGGACATTCAGACTTATTCCTGGATCTCTGGCCTGTTGGCCCCTGTTTTACACTGACCTCCACTCGCCGGATATCTGGGCCAAGCCCCGGATGTCCGGCCCGTCACCCGCAGCCATACATAATAGGGGAGGGACTCAAGAGTTGGGGCAGTTTTCCCCATTCACTCCCATTACTCTTCCCCATCGCGTCACACGGCCTCCGCCGCCGGGCTATGCTCCAGCGCCACCCCGGCTCTCTCCTTCGTCCTCCGGCCCCGAGCTCCTGCTCAAGGCTTCTCCTCCTCTCGATCTACAATTCTATCCAATCCATTTCTTGGGTTGTGGTGTGAATCCCTTGGGAGGGACCGGTGCATTGTGGGAGTGAACGCCGGAGTTCCTCATGGCACGGACCAAGAATTGCGGTCCCGATCGGCCCGAGCCTTCTTCCCGGGTTGTTTGCCGGCATGGCTCAACTGACTCCGATGAGCATGATCGGCCTAAGAAGAAGAAGACCGCCATGAAGAAGAAGAAGAAGCGGGCACCATCCACTAGTCCCTCGGCCTCGGATCCAAATGATGCGGACTATGTTGGGGAGGAAGAGGATGACCGTGCACCAAGACATTCCGTTGGACAGTCCAAGCCTGGTACTAGGAGGGCATCGGTGCCTCAAGCTCATGGTTCTGCAATGCCCGTTGTTCATGGCCGTCGCATCTCCGTGGAGCTTCCTGACAGCGGGGATCACCCCACTCACAACTTCACCACTATGGGGGCGGCTCAATACCTTGCGTTTCGTCGGGATGTCAATCAATATGAGATGGTGGCTGATGCCGAGGATCCTCGGTTCCGGACTCGTATGCAGCAGGATCTCTACTCCAGTTTTGTTCATGCTCGAGGCCTTACTCCTCACAAATATGTGGATCTCCAATTCCTACATGACCATCCGGCCATGTTTCCTAACAATCCGGTCTAGATCATTGATGCTATGACCCTAGGTCCTGCAATGACCTTCAAGTGTGATTGGAATGAAGCTGCCATCCTTCACTTCTATGCCACCTGTTTCTTTGGTCCGGACAACACTCTCACAGGGATGACCGATGACACTACACTGAGTATCACCTATGATCGGTTTGTTCAGATTTTGGGCCTCCCTGGAGTTGGACATCAGATTCACAGTATGGCAGAGTTTAAGCCCAAAGGGATTGATGCTTTCTTGCCTTTAGTGAAGCCTCCCTCTCAGTTCACTGAAGAGGAACATGGATATCCTCCCAATCAGGTATCCATCTTCCGTGCTCCTTACTTCATCCTTTATCAGTGTGTTCTTCGCACCCTCTATCCTAAGAAGGAAGATCGATCAAGGGCTCGCAACTACTGTATTGAATTGATGGTTCGAATGCTTGACAAACCCTCTCTGCCGTTGGACACAGCCCATTTCATTTGGCATGAGATTCGTCTTTGCAGCTTCATACAGTCGCGCTAGTTTCCTCATGCTCCATTTATTCAGGCACTGATTTATCACACTGCTCCCTTTGAGGTGGTTAAAACTGATGTGCACTCTATTTGGACACCTCCTCCTCACATGTGTATGGTGGCTAGTGCCCAGACTACTGCTCCTACTCAGCCCAGGAGGTCTGCTAGTGGGAATCCGCCAACCGGTTCCTCTGCTCCATCTTCCTCGACCGCTTCTCGTGGTCGTCTTGCATCATTCCTGGGTAAGGCTCAATCTGCTATCATGAAGGCGATCACTTTCAGCTGTCAGCAGAATCATGATGTTCAGAAGCGCCTTGTCATCTCCAAGAATCTGCTCAAACAGCGCCTCCGTGACCATGGGAGCCCCGTTAGTGATGATGGTCCTCTTCCCGCGTCTCCATCCTCGTCCACTTTCGGCTTTCCATCTCGTGTTTAGTATCCCGAGTTCCTTGATGATGATGATGATGACATCCGCCAGGAGTGATCGAGTCCGGTTAGCTCTTAGCCCCTTTTTACTATTTGCCATCAAAGGGGGAGAAGTAGTATCCTAGTAGTAATCTTAGGTCATGCTATGGCTATGTTATGTTGACTATTTGTGTTCACTACTATTCAAACTTACTATGTTTTCTACCTATGGTGCTTGATCGTGTGAGAAACTATGATATTATCTTGGATTATCATGTGGTTATGAAATGTTGTTATGTCTGAGTTATTGTGGTTTCATATATGCATTCCATGCACACACTAAGGGGGAGCTAAAAGCAAATAGAAACATAGGCTTATTATTTACTTTTGCTCTCATGATTGTCAATGCTAAGATTATTTATTGCATCTCTGATACTACATGTATGGTTGTCATCAACAAACAAAAAGGGGGAGATTGAAAGAGAAATCATGCCCTTACATCATGTTTTGATGTTGATGACAATATACATGTAGGGGACTAACAATGGCTGTCAAGTAAATCTTAGGTATTAGTCCCCGGTTCATCGACGTGTGTGGATCAAGAGCTTACAAGTGATTTTACTCAAGGATGAAGCATAAAAGTTGATTACATATTTGTTTTCTTGAGTATAGGATCCCGCACTATTAAGAGGGGATCGATAGGGTTATTTAAAGGCTTGCTCTTGCCACAAACCTCCTGACCATACTGCACATGCCAAAAACCTTCATGTTATGTCTCTTGGCTGCCGGATGTCCGGGCTTCATGCCGGATGTCCGGGCTGCATGCAGGATGTCTGGCCTCCTTGCCGGATATCCAGGCCTAGCCATCCAGAGAGCAGTCGTATACTAGGCTGCATGCCGGATGTCTGGGCTTTCCCCGGATGTCCGGGCCTTCCTGTTACGTCGGATGTCCAGGCCCCATTTCGGATATCCGGGCATAGCTATCCAGAGAACGTCTTTATGCTGGGCTGCGCGCCGGATGTCCGGGCCTTCCTGATATGCCGGATGTCCGGGCTTGGGCCCCGGATTTCCGGCCCCTCTGTTCTTTTTTTCTGCCTTTGTTCTGTTCCTCATAGCTTACCAAGCCAGATGTCCGGCCTCTTGCCCGGATGTCCGGCCTGCTCACTCACTTACACTGCAACTTCCATATTTGAGCTCACACTATATATAGCACTTCTTCCCCACGGGAGAGGGTTGACCACTCACTTTGAACAAAACCTATAACACATTTCACTCTCTCTCTCTCTCACTCCTCCACACCAAATCTTAGATCCCTAAGGGATGTGAGAGCTTTTGAGAGAAGTTGTCCGATCAAGTGATAGATCCACTCCTTCTCCTTCTTTGCACCAAAGGAATTCGTGATTTGAGCAAGTCTTGAGCTTTTCCCCATCGTTCTTGTTACTCTTGGAGGTTGGAGACTCCTAGGCGGTAGGAGTCTTTTGGAGAGGAATCGACCTTTGTTATTACCCCCGGAAAAGTTTGTGAGGGTTTGGAGACCACCTCAAGGTCTACCACTAGTGGTTGAGAAACGCCTTCATGGTGTTGTCTCCAAGGGAGAATAGGGTGAGCCTCCTGTGCGTTGGTGTGCCTTCATGGTAACATCCACCTCTCTAACGGTGACGTAGCTTCCCTCCAAGGAAGTGAACATCGGCATACATCCTCATCTCCCGGAGTTGTGGTTATTCCTAACCCTAACTCTCTACTTGTGGTTACTTGTCTCTTAGTACTTACTTATATCATATTGTGCTTTCTTACTTAGATACTTGTGTTACTTGCTTAGCACTTAGTACCACACTTGCAATTGTTAGGCTCACCTTCATATTCCGCATTATTGCCTAAAATTGCTAAGTAATAATTAAAATTTGTAATTTTACCTATTCACCCCACCTCTAGGTCCATCTCGATCCTTTCAATTGGTATCAGAGCCTCGTGCTCTATTCTTGTGGCTTAACCGCCCTAGAGTGAGATGAACCCCGATGGGACTCCCCTTGTTACAGATCCGAAGGATAAAGGTGAGGCTTCTTCAGAAGTCAAGTCCTTTACTTCTGAGGATCTGGAACGGGCCCTTGCTAAGAAAAAAGAGGAGCATGATGCTTCTCTTGAGGCCTTGGTCCAATTGAGAATAGCCACATTCTCCATGGTGCATGCACCACTTTCTGGTGGTGTGATGTCTACTAGGCAACCTTCTTCTTGTATACGTTGTTGGGCCTCCAAGTGCAGAGTTTTGTAGGACAGTAGAAAATTTCCCTCAAGTGGATGACCTAAGGTTTATCAATCCGTAGGAGGCGTAGGATGAAGATGGTCTCTCTCAAGCAACCCTTCAACCAAATAACAAAGAGTCTCTTGTGTCCCCAACACACCCAATACAATGGTAAATTGTATAGGTGCACTAGTTCGGCGAAGAGATGGTGATACAAGTGGTATATGGATGGTAGACAAAGGTTTTCGTAATCTGAAAATGTAAAAACAGCAAGGTAACTAATGATAAAAGTGAGCACAAACGGTATTGCAATGCTAGGAAACAAGGCCTAGGGTTCATACTTTCACTAGTGCAAGTTCTCTCAACAATAATAACATAATTGGATCACATAACTATCCCTCAACATGCAACAAAGAGTCACTCCAAAGTCACTAATAGCGGAGAACAAACGAAGAGATTATGGTAGGGTACGAAACCACCTCAAAGTTATTCTTTCCGATCGATCTATTCAAGAGTCCGTAGTAAAATAACATGAAGCTATTCTTTCCGTTCAATCTATCCTAGAGTTCGTACTAGAATAACACCTTAAGACACAAATCAATCAAAACCCTAATGTCACCTAGATACTCCAATGTCACCTCAAGTATCCACGGGTATGATTATACGATATGCATCACACAATCTCAGATTCATCTATTCAAACCAACACAAAGTACTTCAAAGAGTGCCCCAAAGTTTCTACCGGAGAGTCAAGACGAAAACGTGTGCCAACGCCTATGCATAGGTTCATGGGCGGAACCCGCAAATTGATCACCAAAACATACATCAAGTGAATCAATAGAATAACCCATTGTCACCACGGTTATCCCACGCAAGACATACATCAAGTGTTCTCAAATCTTTAAAGACTCAATCTGATAAGATAGCTTCAAAGGGAAAACTCAATCCATTACAAGAGAGTAGAGGGGGAGAAACATCATAAGATCCAACTATAATAGCAAAGCTCGCGATACATCAAGATCGTATCACCTCAAGAACACGAGAGAGAGAGAGAGATCATACACATAGCTACTAGTACATACCCTCAGCCCCGAGGGAGAACTACTCCCTCCTTGTCATGGAGAGCACCAGGATGATGAAGATGGCCACCGGAGAGGGATTCCCCCTCCGGCAGGGTGTCGGAACGGGTCTAGATTGGTTTTCTGTGGCTACAGAGGCTTCTGGCGGCGGAACTCCCGATCTATTGTGCTCCCCGAAGTTTTTATTGTATATGGGTGTATATAGGAGGAAGAAGTACGTCGGTGGTTCTCCGGGCTGTCCACGAGGCAGGGGGCACGCCCAGGGGGGTGGGCGCGCCCCCACCCTTGTGGGCAGCCTCGGACTCTCCTGGTCCATCTTCGATTCTCCGTGGGCTTCTTTTGGTCCAAAAATAAGTTCCGTGAAGTTTCAGGTCATTTGGACTCCGTTTGATTTTCCTTTTTTGCGATACTCTAAAACAAGGAAAAAACAGAAACTGGCACTGGGCTCTAGGTTAATAGGTTAGTCCCAAAAAATCATATAAAATAGCATATAGATGCATATAAAACATCCAAGGTTGAAAATATAATAGCATTGAACAATCAAAAATTATAGATACGTTGGAGATGTATCAACATCCCCAAGCTTAATTCCTGCTCGTCCTCGAGTAGGTAAATGATAAAAACAGAATTTTTGATGTGGAATGCTACCTAACATATTTATCCATTTAATTCTCTTTATTGTGGCAAGAATATTCAGATCCATAAGATTCAAGACAAAAGTTTAATATTGACATAAAAATAATAATACTTCAAGCATACTAACAAAACAATCATGTCTTCTCAAAATAACATGGCCAAAGAAAGCTATCCCTACAAAATCATATAGTGTGGCTATGCTCTATCTTCACCACACAAAATATTTAAATCATGCACAACCCTAATGACAAGCCAAGCAATTGTTTTGTACTTTGATGTTCTCAAACTTTTTCAATCTTCACGCAATACATGAGCATGAGCCATGGACATAGCACTATAGGTAAAATAGAATGGTGGTTGTGGAGAAGACAAAAAGGATAAGATAGTCTCACATCAACTAGGCGTATCAACGGGCTATGGAGATGCCCATTAATAGATATCAATGTGAGTGAGTAGGGATTGCCATGCAACGGATGCACTAGAGCTATAAGTGTATGAAAGATCAACAGAAGAAACTAGTGGGTGTGCATCCAACTTGCTTGCTCACGAAGACCTAGGGCATTTTGAGAAAGCCCATCATTGGAATATACAAGCCAAGTTCTATAATGAAAGATTCCCACTAGTATATGAAAGTGACAACATAGGAGACTTTTATCATGAAGATCATGGTGCTGCTTTGAAGCACAAGTGTGGTAAAAGGATAGTAGCATTGTCCCTTCCCTCTTTTTCTCTCATTTTTTATTTTTTATTTGGGCCTTTTCTCTTTCTGTTTTATGACCTCTTTTCTCTTTTTTTATTTGGGCTTATTTGGCCTCTTTTACTTATTTATTTATTTTCGTATGGAGTCTCATCCCGACTTGTGGGGGAATCATAGTCTCCATCATCCTTTCCTCACTGGGACAATTCTCTAATAATGATGATCATCACACTTTTATTTACTTACAAAACAAGAATTACAACTCGATGCTTAGAACAATATATGACTCTATATGAATGCCTCCGACGGTGTACCGGGATGTGCAATGACTCATGAGTGACATGTATGGAAGAATTATGAACGGTGGCTTTGCCACAAATACGATGTCAACTACATGATCATGCATAGCAATATGACAATGATGGAGCGTGTCATAATAAACGGAACGGTGGAGAGTTGCATGGCAATATATCTTGGAATGGCTATGGAAATGCCATAATAGGTAGGTATGGTGGCTATTTTGAGCAAGGTATATGGTGGGTTTATGGTACCGGCGAAAGTTGTGCGGTATTAGAGAGGCTAGCAATGGTGGAAGGGTGAGAGTGCGTATAATACATGGACTCAACATTAGTCATAAAGAACTCACATACTTATTGCAAAAATCTATTAGTTATCGAAACAAAGTACTACGCGCATGCTCCTAGGGGGATAGATTGGTAGGAAAAGACCATCGCTCGTCCCCGACCGTCACTCATAAGGAAGACAATCAATAAATAAATCATGCTCCGACTTCATCACATAACGGTTCACCATACGTGCATGCTACGGGAATCACAAACTTCAACACAAGTATATCTCAAATTCACAACTACTCAACTAGCATGACTCTAATATCACCATCTTCATACCTCAAAACAATTATCAAGTATCAAACTTCTCTTAGTATTCAGTGCACTTTATATGAAAGTTTTTATTATATCCCTCTTGGATGCCCATCATATTAGGACTAGTTTCATAACCCAAGCAAACTACCATGCTGTTCTAAAGACTCTCAAAGTAATATAAGTGAAGTACGAGAGTTCATATATTTCTTCAAAATAAATCCACCGCCGTGCTCTAAAATACATAAGTGAAGCACTAGAGCAAACAACAAACTACTCCGAAAGATATAAGTGAAGATCAATGAGTAGTCGAATAATTATGCAACTATGTGAAGACTCTCTAACATTTAAGAATTTCAGATCTTGGTATTTTATTCAAACAGAAAGAAAAAACTAAATAAAAAAATGAGGCTCCAAGCAAAATACATATCATGTGGTAAATAAAAATATAGCTCCAAGTAAAGTTACCGATGAACGAAGACGAAAGAGGGGATGCCTTCCGGGGCATCCCCAAGCTTCGGCTCTTGGTTTTCCTTCAATATTACCTTTGGCTGCCTTGGGCATCCCCAAGCTTAGGATCTTGCCACTCCTTATTCCATAGTCCATCGAATCTTTACCCAAAACTTGAAATCTTCACAACACAAAACATAACAGAAAACTCGTAAGCTCCGTTAGTGTAAGAAAATAAATCACCACTTAGGTACTGTTGTGAACTCATTCTAAATTCATATTGGTGTAATATATACTGTATTCCAACTTATCTATGGCTCATACCCTCCGATACTACTCATAGATTCATCAGAATAAGCAAACAACACATCGAAAACAGAATCTTTCAAAAACAAAACAGTCTGTAGTAATCTGGATAACACGTATACTTATGGAACTCATAAAATTCAGAAATAAATTGCTAGACGTGAGGAATTTATCTATTAATCATCTTCAAAAAGAATTAACTAAATATCACTTTCCAATAAAAATGACAGCAATTCCCGTGAGCACTAAAGTTTCTGTTTTTTACAGCATGATCGCAAATACTTTCCCCAAGTCTTCCCAAAGGTTCTACTTGGCACAAACACTAATTAAAACATAAAAACTCAATCATAACAGAGGCTAGATAAATTATTTATTACTAAACAGGAGCAAAAAGCAAGGAACAAAAATAAAATTTGGTTGCCTCCCAACAAGCGCTATCGTTTAATGCCCCTAGCTAGGCATGATGATTTCAATGATGCTCACATAAAAGATAAGAATTGTAATATAAAGAGAGCATCATGAAGAATATGACTAGCATATTTAAGTCTAACCCACTTCCTATGCATAGGGATTTTCTGAGCAAACAACTTGTGGGAACACTAATCAACTAGCATAGGAAGGCAAAACAAGCATAACTTTAAAACTTTAACACATAGAGAGGAAACTTGATATTATTGCAACTCCTACAAGCATATATTCCTTCCTCATAATAATTTTCAGTAGCATCATGAATGAGTTGAGCAATATAATTATCACATAAAGTATTCTTTTCATGATCTACAAGCATAGAAATTTTATTACTCTCCACATAAGCAAAATTCTTCTCATTCAGAATAGTGGGAGTATCATAAGAGACTCGAATACTATAAATTGTTTCCACATTAAAAGAGTAATGTTCAGAAAAAGGGTAATCATAATCATGACAAGTTTTATAAATATAATCACTACTTTTTATAGCATAAGTGTCATCATAATAATCATCATAAGTAGCAACTTTGTTCTCATCATAATCAATTGAAACCTCTTCCAAGATAGTGGAATCATTACTAAATAAAGTCATGACCTCTCCAAATCCACTTTCAACAATATAATCATGATAAGTAGGAGGCATGCTATCATCATAATAAATTTTCTCATCAAAAATTGGGGGACTAAAAATATCATCTTCATTAAACGTAGCATCCCCAAGCTTGGGACAAACATTAATTGCAGCAAGTATATTCTCAAAAACATCATATTCATCAAACATAGCATCCCCAAGCTTGGGCCTTTTCATATCATAAGCATAATCACCCTCATCATTAATAGTATGGATAGCACCAATAGTATAGCAATTATCATATTCTTCCAAGCAAGTGCCAAAAAGATTTTCAAGATCATAAGAAGTTTCATTATCTTCCCAATCATAATCATCACAACAAGCAATATGCATAACGAGATCATCATCAAGTGCATCATCTTCCACAATTATATTTTCATGAGGCACAACAGTAATAGGAGTAGCATTATTTGGGAGAGATATCTTTTTACCTCTCTTCCTTTTTCTTTTCTTCTTCTTCCCCACATCATGTGTGGGTTCAATCCTCTTTTTGGAGCTCCTTATTAATGAGATTGGTTGAATAGAAGGCTCCTCCTCGTTACCTGATTCATCATAAGAAATAATAGGAGGATATTGGGAAGTCTCTTCCCTTTCATTAGTATTCTCTTCATCTTCTATTTGTTTTCTTTTCTTTATGTAATTGGCAACATAAGGTTTTCAATGCAATTCACCGCACAATACATATAAATCTCCTCTAGATCAAAATCAAGAAATTTATTGAGATTAAATTTTGGAATACCCTCAGTTATACGTTTCATTTCTTCATAACCCAAAAGAATACTAAGCTCTTTATGATGCTCAAGGGTAATCAAGTTATCACAATTTTTGGAGACGACTTGATCATGAAACAAATAGCATTGGAGCTTTAAATGACCATGTTCATTGCAAAGTTGAAAAGGATGGCGATAAATATTGAATCTTTCAGCACAAATTTCTAGCCTTTCTTGCAACAATTTAGTTTCTAAATTCTTATGCCTCTTGCAGTATCTATCTTCCCTATTTGGTGTGTACTTGCAAACCCAATGCACTCCACAAAAATTGACATGTTTATAGGAGACATTTTCATCATAACTAGTGCAATCATCATTAGTACTATGGATATTCAAGGAGTTCATACTAACAACATTGCAATCATGCTCATCATTCAAAGATTTAGTGCCAAACATTTTAATGTATTCTTCTTCTAACACTTTGGCACAATTTTCCTTTCTATCGTACTCATGAAGGATATTAAAAAGATGAAGCGTATGAGGCAAACTTAATTCCATTTTTTTGTAATTTTGTTTTATAAACTAAACTAGTGATAAAACAAGAAACTAAAAGACTCGATTGCAAGATCTAAAGATATACCTTCAAGCACTCACCTCCCTGGCAATGGTGCCAGAAAAGAGCTTGATGTCTACTACACAACCTTCTTCTTTTAGACGTTGTTGGGCCTCCAAGTGCAGAGATTTGTAGGACAGTAGCAAATTTCCCTCAAGTGGATGACCTAAGGTTTATCAATCCATAGGAGGCGTAGGATGAAGGTGGTCTCTCTCAAGCAACCCTGCAACCAAATAACATAGAGTCTCTTGTGTCCCCAACACACCCAATACAATGGTAAATTGTATAGGTGCACTAGTTCGGCGAAGAGATGGTGATACAAGTGGTATATGGATGGTAGATAAAGGTTTTTCTAATTTGAAAATATAAAAACAGCAAGGTAACTAATGATAAAAGTGAGCACAAACGGTATTGCAATGCTAGGAAACAAGGCCTAGGGTTCATACTTTCACTAGTGTAAGTTCTCTCAACAATAATAACATAATTGGATCACATAACTATCCCTCAACATGCAACAAAGAGTCACTCCAAAGTCACTAATAGTGGAGAACAAACGAAGAGATTATGGTAGGGTACGAAACCACCTCAAAGTTATTCTTTCCGATCGATCTATTCAAGAGTCCGTAGTAAAATAACATGAAGCTATTCTTTCCGTTCAATCTATCCTAGAGTTCGTACTAGAATAACACCTTAAGACACAAATCAATCAAAACCCTAATGTCACCTAGATACTCCAATGTCACCTCAAGTATCCACGGGTATGATTATACGATATGCATCACACAATCTCAGATTCATCTATTCAAACCAACACAAAGTACTTCAAAGAGTGCCCCAAAGTTTCTACCGGAGAGTCAAGACGAAAACGTGTGCCAACGCCTATGCATAGGTTCATGGGCGGAACCCGCAAATTGATCACCAAAACATACATCAAGTGAATCAATAGAATAACCCATTGTCACCACGCTTATCCCAAGCAAGACATACATCAAGTGTTCTCAAATCCTTAAAGACTCAATACGATAAGATAGCTTCAAAGGGAAAACTAAATCCATTACAAGAGAGTAGAGGGGGAGAAACATCATAAGATCCAACTATAATAGCAAAGCTCGTGATACATCAAGATCGTATCACCTCAAGAACACGAGAGACAGATAGAGAGATCAAACACATAGTTACTGGTACATACCCTCAGCCCCGAGGGAGAACTAATCCCTCCTCGTCATGGAGAGCACCGAGATGATGAAGACGGCCACCAGAGAGGGATTCCCCCTCCGGCAGGGTGCCGGAACGGGTCTAGATTGGTTTTCGGTGGCTACGGAGGCTTCTGGCGACGGAACTTCCGATCTATTGTGCTCCCCGAAGTTTTTAGGGTATACGGGTATATATAGGAGGAAGAAGTACGTCGGTGGATCTCCGGGCTGTCCACGAGGCAGGGGGCGCGCCCCCACCCTCGTGGGCAGCCCGGGACTCTCCTGGTCCATCTCCGATTCTCCATGGGCTTCTTTTGGTCCAAAAATAAGTTCCGTTAAGTTTTAGGTCAATTGGACTCCGTTTTATTTTCCTTTTCTGCGATACTCTAAAACAAGGAAAAAACAGAAACTGGCACTGGGCTCTAGGTTAATAGGTTAGTCCCAAAAATCATATAAAATAGCATATAAATGCATATAAAACATCCAAGGTTGATAATATAATATCATGGAACAACAAAAAAGTATAGATACGTTGGAGACGTATCATGGTGCGGCTTCGAGGCCAACTGTGCGTACTCTGTCACTTGGTCAACAACCTCCTAACAATGATCACTACAGTGTTTCTTGGCTTTATGCAAGACCCCAAGTTGAGAAACCATAATATAACCCTCAAGGCAAACATCCTTTACTTGATGCCACTGCCGATTTTGCCTTGTGGAGAGTTTCTATGTAGGATCATCTTTGATATGGAAACGATGAGATGCTGGAGATCTTGGAGTATGGTTACGATGTGGTTGATCCAAAGAATCCTACACCAAGAGAAATTTATGACAAGAATCTCAATGGCACTGCAACCATGTGTATAAGGAGAGGTATGGTAGAAAAGCAAAGGAGAGCTTTCATACACATCACAAGTGCAAAGGAACTATGGGAAAGTATTATAAGATCCAAGACCGGTACCTCCACAAGTGCTCAATATGAAACTGCCAAGGGGCAATTGCAGAACTTTTGTATGGATAAAGGTGAAACTCCAATCAACTCCTTGAGCGTCTCATGACTCTCACTGCTGACATTGAGTGGTGTGAGTGTGACAAGACACAAGATGGATTCTACATGACTAAGCGATTTCTTGTGGACAAGTTGCTTCATGCCCTTGCCCCATATCACCACCGAATGGTGTGGGACATAAGACGACACCATGCCTTCAAGGAAAGGACTATAGATGACATCATATCCACCTTCCAACTATTTGAAGAGTCAAAGGCAAATGCCACAAAACATCTTTCCATGCATGGTACTCCAACATCAAAGTTCAATCTTGCATTGAAGTCCAAGCATGTATGTGAAGATGAGCAAAGTGAAGAAGAAGAAGAAGATGATGATGATGATGAAGATGGTGATGAGGTTGAATGCGATGTGGGCCCTTCATATGAATACATGGCTCTATTTGTCAAGAAGTTTAGCGCGGGAAAATTCAAGGGAAGATTTCAAAAGAAGAAAGTAAGAAAATGCTACAACTATGAATAAACCAATCACTTCTCCAACGAGTGTCCTTATGAGAAGAGGGAGGATAAACCAAGGTTTCCCAATACCTTTCCCAAGAAGAAGTTGCCAAATCCTTTGAACTCCAAGCTCAAGAACAGAGATGGGAAAGCAATGGTTGCTCAAGAAGTATCCGATCCGGATGATGTTAGTGGTATTGCCGGAGTTGCTCAATATTCTCAAAACACATTGAGGCTAGTCAACAAGAGTGGTGATGTTGTCACCTACAACTATATGAAGGACTACAAGGGCAACGCTCACAAGTGCCTAATGGCAAAGGCCGTGGTAGAAGAAGGAAATGACCAAAGCTCTCTCGACAAGGTCAAGGTAACTCCATGATCATATCCTCCTATTTTCACTCCTCCTACTCCTAGTGATGAGTATCTTGATGCAGAGGATAGTCATGAGGATGATGATGATATAGATGATCCTATGCTTGCTAAACTGAATAAGTTCATGTGCTCCCTCAAAGGAAAGAAGCTCACTATGTTTCGTATGCTTATGGAGATGGTGAGTAAGCACACCATCACCATTAAGGAACTCGAAACCCTCGTCACCGAGGAAAAGGAAAAATATGAAATCCTTGAGCAGTAAGTCCAGTATGAGGAAACACGAAATGATGAACTATGCTTGAAAATTGGTGCAAACATTGATGTTCATACTAAATATCTTGCCTCCTTGAAAAAGGCTAATGACTCTTGCGAAGAGTTGATGAATGATAAAAGTAAGCTTGTGAACTCGAATGCTTCTCTCTCTAAGGATTGTGAGCTCCTATCCGTGCCCCTTAAGACTAAGGAAGAAGAGCTCACCCTTCTTACAAAGAGTTTTGAGACACTCAAGCTTACTTATCTTGAAACTCTAGCCAAGGCTTACTCTTCTCCTATTATCAATGTTGATGCTTGTACTACTAACTCTAGTAGTGATCTAGCATCTATTCTTGAGGAAAATTCCTTTCTCAAGGCTCAAATCGAGAAAGGGCTCATGACGTGTGCTCAAGGGCAAAAGAACCTTGATGAGGTATTGAGCCAACACAATGCAGTGTTCGCCAAAGAGGGACTTGTGTTTGACCCTAGCACAAGCAAGAAGAAGACATCCTCTCAAAAGTGCACCACTCCTCTAAAAGAAACTTTTGTACGACAAGGGCACAAGGAGGAAGGTAAGGTTGTTAGTGGGAAGGCCACGAGGGGCATGCCCACTCTCAACAAGCCAAAAGAGTTCATGCCTCCATCCTATGTACTTCGTAAGGCTAAGGATGGAGAGGTTTATGCAAAGTTTGTTGGTCCTTGAAATGCATCCTGGTTTTATGCTATTTGGGTCCCTAAGACCCTTATGACTAACTTGAGAGGTTCCATTGCAAAATGGGAGCCTCTAACCAAGTCATAATTGTGTGGAGGTTGCTTTCTCCGGTGGAGTAAAATGGGTGATTGACAGTGGATGTACCAATCATATGAACGGAGATAGCAAGTTGCTCTACGATTTCATGGAAGCTATTCAACCATTTATGAGCATTATGTTTGGTGGAGGATCAAAAGGACAGGTACTCAGGTAGGGCAAGGTGGCTATCACAAATGACATGTCACTTGCAAATGTCATGCTTGTCCAATCCCTTAAATAACATTTGCTTTCTGTTCGCCAATTGGCTTTTGTTGGTTATGATACACTCTTTGGACTAATGGATGTGAAAGTCTTTAAGAGAGATACTCTCGATGTGGCCTTTGTTGGAGAGTTTGATGGAAACCTTTACACTGTTCATTTCTCGAAAGAGAGCACATTTCATGCAACTTTTCTAATGGCCAAGGCCGACAAGGGGTGGCTATGGCATCGCCGGCTAGCCCATGTCGGCATGAGAAATCTTCAAGATCTCTTAAAGGGTAATCGCATCCTTGGACTAACTAATGTCTCTTTTGAGAAAGATTGTGTGTGTAGTGCATGCATAGCTGGGAAGCAACATCAATCAAAGGACCCACCCAAGAATATTGTGTCTACCTCAAGGCCTTTGGAGCTCCTTCATGTGGATCTTTTTGGGCCTCCTTCATGGGATAGTCTTGGTGGAAAAAAGTATGGACTTGTTATTGTTGATGATTACTCAAGGTATACATGGGTCTTCTTCCTCAAATCCAAGGACGAGACGAAGATCACCTTCATTGATTTCTCCAAGCAAGCACAATGCAAGTTTGACAAAGAAATTCTGGCAATAAGAAGTGATAATGGATCTGAGTTCAATAACTACACCTTGGAAGAGTTCCTTAGTGATGAAGGGATTGAGTATCAATATTCAACTCCATACACTGCCCAACAAAATGGTGTAGCAGAAAGGAAGAACTGCACGCTTGTGGAGATGGCAAGGTCCATGTTGGATGAATATAAGTCGCCACATAGTTTTTGGGCCGAGGCCGTCAACACTGCATGTCATGCATCAAACTGGATCTTCCTCTGCACGATATTGGAAAAGACTCCATATGAGCTCCTAACCGGGAACAAGCCAAATGTCAAGTACTTTCATGTATTTGGGTGCAAATGCTTCATCCTCAACAAAAGAGAGCGGTTAGGAAAATTTCAACCTAAAACCATTAAGGGCATATTTGTTGGCTATGGATCAAACTCTCACGCCTATAGAGTCTACAAAAAATCCGATGGATGTGTTGTAGAAACTTGTGACGTGGTGTTTGATGAATTTAATGGCTCCCATGGGAGCAAGTTGATCTAAGTGATGTAGGTGAAGAAGATTCTTCTCAAGATATCTTGACAATGGGTGTTGGTGCACTTCTTCCAATGGAACAAGAACCTCATGATGATGAAGAAGAAGATGGAAGCCTCACACATCATCAAACTACTTCAACAGCCATACCACCACAAGCCCCTATTACTCAACCAATGCCCATAGTCCAAGTACAAGATGATGATCAAGTTCCTCTTCATGGTAATCATCAAGAACAAGATCGTCCTCAAGGGCAAGAACAAGAAAGTGAAATCATTGACAATGAACCTCAACAAATGCAAGAAGAAGAAGGTTTTCCACCACACATTAATGATCCATATGTTGAGTACGTGGATGATGGACATGAAGTTGAACCTTGTGAAACCTTAACCTCCATCATGCCTCCAGTGGCCGGTCGTGTTGATGTTGATAAAATCCTCACCGGCATATCGGAAGGTAGAGTCACTCGTAAACAATTGACAAACTTTTGTGCTCACTTCTCTTTTGTGTCTAGTGTTAAGCCTCTCAAGGTACAAGATGCGTTGATAGACAATGATTGCCTCATTGCTATGCAAGAAGAGTTGAATAGTTTTGAGCGCAATCAAGTGTGGTCATTAGTCAAGAGGCCAACCACGGAACACAACGTCATTGGAACAAAGTGGATTTTCAAGAACAAGCAAGATGAGAATGGTGTAATCATCCGCAACAAGGCAAGGTTAGTGGCACAAGGGTACTCACAAGTTGAAGGTTTGGACTTTGGTGAGACCTTTGCCCCCGTTGCCCGTCTTGAATCCATTCACATCTTACTTGCTTATGCTGCTTTCAAAGGTTGTACATTGCATCAAATGGATGTCAAGAGTGTTTTCCTTAATGGTCCTCTACAAGAAGAAGTATATGTATCACAACCACCTGGGTTCGTTGACCCCGATCACAAAGACTATGTGTATAAACTTCATAAGGCTTTGTATGGCCTCAAACAAGCACCTCATGCTTGGTATGATCATCCTAAGAAGTTTTTACTCAATGATGGCTTTGTGAGAGGGGTGATCGATCCCACTCTTTTTACTAAGAGGGACAAAGGTGATTTGATCTTATGCCAAATCTATGTAGATGATATCATTTTTGGTTCTCCTAACATTCATTTATGCAAGAAGTTTGCGGCATAAATGACCAAGAATTTTGAAATGTCACTCAATGCGGATTTGAAGTTCTTCCTCGGATTTCAAATTCAACAATTTCAATAAGGAATTTTCTTGTCTCAAGCAAAATACCTCAAGGATATCCTAGCAAAATTTGGCATGACTGATGCTAGCCTATGTAAGACTCCCATGCCAACCAAAATTGTACTCACTGAAGACAAAAACGGTATCGCCTTCGACCCATCCAAATACCGCTCTATGATTGGTTCATTGCTTTATCTTTGTGCATCTAGACCAGACATCATGTTTAGTGTATGCATGTGTGCTAGATTTCAAGCTTCCCCTAGGGAAAGTCATCATAAGGCGGTTAAGCATATTCTTAGATACCTTGTTCACACCCCAAAGTTGGGTCTATGGTACCCCAAGGATGCTAAGTTTGATCTCATTGGGTACACGGATGCGGATTGGGCTGGAGACAAAGTGGATCGTAAGTCCACCTCCGGTGCATGTCCATTTCTTGGACGCTCCTTGGTAAGTTGCTCCTTGAAGAAGCAAAATTGTATTGCTCTCTCCACCGCCGAAGCTGAATATATTGCAACCGCTAGTTGTGCAACTCAATTACTATGGATGAGGCAAACTTTGAAGGATTACGGTATCACCTATAGACATGTGCCTCTTCTATGTGATAATGAAAGTGCCATCAATATTGCTGAGAACCCCAAAGATCATACCCACACCAAGCACATTGACATTAGGTGCGACTTCTTGAGAGATCATGTGGAGAAGGGTTATATTGACATTGCTCATGTTGGCACAGATATGCAACTTGCAGATATTTTCACCAAGCCATTGGATGAAGCAAGGTTTTGTCAACTTAGGCGTGAACTTGGTATCTTGGAGCTTGACAATATTATGTGAAATCTAGTACCCATTCATGCATGAACCTAATGTCTTGTCTTGATGTAGGTATATAGTTAGGGGGAGACATTCAATTCATGAATATTCTCACCCTACATAATGCATAAATAGAATAAACACTCTCAAAGTTATCATGGTTCTCGAACTATGGTGCTTTAACATGATGGATTCGTGACTATGTGCCCAAAGTCTTCATCTTTGCGGCACTATGTTCCATATGCTCAAACATGGTGACATCGGTCACCGCTTGTACATTGCTTGTGTGGACATTCAGTTACTTAATTTGGTTGGGTTGTTATTACATCTTGGTATGGCCTTAGAATTACTCAGGTTTCCACCTCAAAAAAATTCTCTCAAAACTCCTTGGCGGAGACTATTTCAAATCATATTCGTTGGCCCCTTCCAAGTCTATTTTTTTTCTGGACTTGTTGTCAAGTGGCCGGACATCCGGCTCCTAAGCTGGACATCCGGCTCCTAAGCCGGACATCCGGGCACTGGAGCAAATCTTTCTGTTGCTCGTACTGCGATCATCGGACATCCGGGCTCTAGCCGGACATCCGGGTCCTGATCCTATAGCTACCTAACCCTCACACGCCGGATATCCGAACTTATCCCCGGATGTCCGGCCCGTTGGCCCCTGTTTTACACTGACCTCCACTCGCCGGATATCTGGGCCAAGCCCCGGATGTCCGGAGCGTCACCCGCAGCCACACATAACAGGGGAGGGAGTCGGGAGTTGGGGGAAGTTTTTCCCCATTCACTCCCGTTCCTCTTCCCCATCGCGTCACACGGCCGGCGCCGCCGGGCTATGCTCCGGCGCCGCCCTAGCTCTCTCCATCGTCCTTCGGCCCCGATCTCCTGCTCATGGCTTCTCCTCCTCTCGATCTACAATTCTATCCAATCCATTTATTGGGTTGTGGTGTGAATCCCCCGGGAGGGACCGATGCATTGTGGGAGTGACCGCCGGAGTTCCTCATGGCGTGGACCAAGAACTTCGGTCCTGATCGGCCCGAGCGCTCTTCCCGGGTTGTTCGCCGGCAAGGCTTAACCGACTCCGATGAGCATGCTCGGCCTAAGAAGAAGAAGACCGCCACGAAGAAAAAGAAGCGGGCACCATCACTAGTCCGTCGGCCTCAGATCTAGATGATGCAGACTATGTTGGGGAGGAAGAGGATGACCGTGCACCAAGACATTCCGTTGGACAGTCCAAGCCTGGTACTAGGAGGGCACCGGTGCCTCAAGTTTGTGGGTCTGCAATGCCCGTTGTTCATGGACGTCGCATCTCCATCGAGCTTCCTGACAGTGGGGATCGCCCCACTCACAACTTCACCACTGTGGGGGCGGCTCAATACCTTGCATTTCGTCGGGATGGCAATGAATATGAGACGGTGGCTGATGCCAAGGATCCTCGGTTCCGGACTCGTATACAGCAAGATCTCTACTCCCATTTTGTTCATGGTCGAGGTCTTACTCCTCACAAATACGTGGATCTCCAATTCCTACGTGTCCATTCGGCCATGTTTCCTAACAATCCGGTCCAGATCATTGATGCTATGACCCTAGGTCATGCAATGACCTTCAAGTGTGATTGGAATGAAGCTGCCATCATTCACTTCTATGCCACCTGTTTCTTTGGTCCGGACAACAATCTCACATGGATGACCGATGACACTACACTGAGTATCACCTATGATCGGTTTGTTCAGATTTTGGACGTTTCTGGAGTTGGACATCGCAGTCACAGTATGGATCCTGAGTTTAAGCCTAAAGGGATTGATGCTTGCTTGCCTCTGGTGAAGCCTCCCTCTTAGTTCACTGAAGAGGAACGTGGATATCCTCCCACTAAGGTATTCATCTTCCATGCTCCTTACTTCATCATTTATCAGTGTGTTCTTCGCACCCTCTATCCTAAGAAGGGAGATCGATCAAGGGCTCGCAACTACTGTATTGACTTGATGGTTCGAATGCTTGACAAACCCTCTCTGCCGTTGGACATAGCCCATTTCATTTGGCATGAGATTTGTCTTTGCAGCTTCATACAGTCGCGCCAGTTTCCTCATGCTCCATTTATCCAGGCACTGATTGATCACACTGCTCCCTTTGAGGTGGTTGAAACTGTTGTGCGCTCTATTTGGACGCCTCCTCCTCACATGTGTATGGTGGCTAGTGCCCAGACTACTGCTCCTACTCAGCCCAGGAGGTCTGCTAGTGGGAATCCGCCAACCGGTTCCTCTACTCCATCGTCCTCGACCGCTCCTCGTGGCCGTCTTGCATCATTCTTGGGTAAGGATCAGTCTGCTATCATGAAGGCGATCACTTTCAGCTTTCAGCAGAATCATGATGTTCAGAAGCGCCTTGTCATCTCCAAGAATCTGCTCAAACAGCGCCTTCATGACCGTGGGAGTCCCGTTAGTGATGCTGATCCTCTTCCCGCGGCTCCATCCTCGTCCACTTTAGGCTTTCCATCTCTTGTTGAGTATCCCGAGTTCCTTGATGATGATGATGACATCCGCCAGGAGTGATTGAGTCTGTTTAGCTCTTCGCCCCTTTTTACTTGTTGCCGTCAAAGGGGGAGAAGTAGTATCCTATTAGTAATCTTAGGTCATGCTATGGCTATGTAATGTTGACTATTTGTGTTCACTACTATTCAAACTTACTATGTTTGCTACCTATGGTGCTTGATCGTGTGAGAAACTATGATATTATCTTGGATTATCATGTGGTTATGAAAATGTTGTTATGTGTGAGTTATTGTGGTTTCATATATGCATTCCATGCACACACTAAGGGGGAGCTAAAAGCAAATAGAAACAAAGGCTTATTATTTACTTTTGCTCTCATGATTGTCAATGCTAAGATTATTTATTGCATCTATGATACTACATGTATGGTTGTCATCAACAAACAAAAAGGGGGAGATTAAAAGAGCAATCATGCCCTTACATCATGTTTTGATGTTGATGACAATATACATGTAGGGGACTAACAATGGCTGTCAAGTAAATCTCAGGTATTAGTCCCCGGTTCATCGATGTGTGTGGATCAAGAGCTTACAAGTGATTTTACTCAAGGATGAAGCATAAAAGTTGATTACATATTTGTTTTCTTGAGTATAGGATCCCACACTATTCAGAGAGGATCAATAGGGTTAGTTAAAGGCTTGCTCTTGCCACAAACCTCCTGACCATACTGCACATGCCAAAAACCTTCATGTTCTGTCTCTTGGTTGCCGGATGTCCGGGCTTCATACCGGATGTCCGGGCTACACGCCGGATGTCTGGCCTCCTTGCCGGATATCCGGGCCTAGCCATCTAGAGAGCAGTTGTATACTAGGCTGCACGCCGGATGTCCGGGCCTTCCTCTTATGCCAGATGTCCGGGCCCCATTTCGGATATCCGGGCATAGCTATCCAGAGAACGTCTTTATGCTGGGCTGTGATACGTCTCCAACGTATCTATAATTTTTGATTGTTCCATGCTATTATATTATCTGTTTTGGATGTTTATGGGCTTTATTATACACTTTTATATTAGTTTTGGGACTAACCTATTAACCCAGAGACCAGTGCCAGTTTCTGTTTTTTCCTTGTTTTAGAGTATCGTAGAAAAGGAAAATCATACGGAGTCCAATGGACCTGAAACTTCACGGAACTTATTTTTGGACCAGAAGAAGCCCACGGAGTATCAGAGTTGGACCAGGAGAGTTCCGGGCTGCCCACGAGCTGCCTCGTGGACTGCCCGGAGGTCCACCGACGTACTTCTTCCTCCCATATATACCCATATACCCTAAAAACTTCGGGGAGCACAATAGATCGGGAGTTCCGCCGCCAGAAGCCTCCGTAGCCACCGAAAACCAATCTAGACCCGTTCCGGCACCCTGCCGGAGGGGGAATCCCTCTCCGGTGGCCATATTCATCATCCCGATGCTCTGCATGACAAGGAGGGAGTAGTTCTCCCTCGGGGCTGAGGGAACGTGCACTAGTGAAAGTATGAACCCTAGGCCTTCTTTCAACGCATTGGAATATCATTTACGCTCACTTTTACCACTTGCTACCTTGCTGTTTTTATATTTTTAGATTACAAAAACTTGTATCTACCATCCATATTGCACTTGTATCACCATCTCTTCGCCGAACTAGTGCACCTATACAATTTAGCGTTGTATTGGGTGTGTTGGGGACACAAGAGACTCTTTGTTATTTGGTTGCAGGGTTGTTTGAGAGAGACCATCTTCATCCTACGCCTCCTACGTATTGATAAACCTTAGGTCATCCACTTGAGGGAAATTTGCTACTGTCCTACAAACCTCTGCACTTGGAGGCCCAACAACGTCTACAAGAAGAAGGTTGTGTAGTAGACATCAAGCTCTTTTCTAGCGCCATTGCCGGGGAGGTTAGCGCTTGAAGGTATATCTTTAGATCTTGCAATCGAATCTTTTTGTTTCTTGTTTTATCACTAGTTTAGTTTATAAAAGAAAACTATAAAAAATGGAACTGAGTTTACCTCATACGCTTCATCTTTTTAATATCTTTCGTGAGTATGATGGAAAGGAAAATTGTGCCAAAGTGTTAGAAGAAGAATGCATTAAAATGTTTGGCGCTAAATCTTTGAGTGATGAGCATGATTGCAATGTTGTTAGTATGAACTCCTTGAATATCCATAGTACTAATGATGATTGCACTAGCTATGATGAAAATGCCTCCTATAAGCATGTCAATTTTTGTGGAGTGCATTGGGTTTGCAAGAACACGCCAAATAGGGAAGATAGATATTGCAAGAGGCATAAGTATTTAGAAACTAAATGGTTGCAAGAAAGGCTAAATGTTAGTGCTGAAAATTTAAAATTTCTTAGCCATACTTGTGAACTTTGCAATGAACATGGTCATTTAAATATCATATGCAAATTGTTTCATGATCGAACCGTGTCCAAAAATTGTGATGACTTGATTTCCCTTGCACATTATAATGAACTTAGTTTGCTTTTGGGTTATGAACAAATGAAATGTGAAACTAAGATTATTCCAGAATATAACCTCGAGAAATTCCTCGATATTGATCTAGAAGAAATTTATATGTATTGTGCGGTGAATTGCGTTGAAAATCTTTATATTGCCAATTATATAAAGAAAAGAAAACAAATAGAAGATGAAGAGAATACTAATGAAAGGGAAGAGACTTCGCAATATCCTCCTATTATTTCTTATGATGAATCAGGTAACGAGGAGGAGCCTTCTATTCAACCAATCTCATTAAAAAGGAGATCCAAAAAGAGGATTTAACCCACACATGATGTGGTGAAGAAGAATAAAAGAAAAAGGAAGAGAGGTAAAAAGATATCTCTCCCAAGTAATGATGCTCCTATTACTGTTGTGCCTCGTGAAAATATAATTGTGGAAGATGATGCACTTGATGATGATCTCGTTATGCCTATTGCTTATTGTGATGATTATGGTTGGGAAGATAATGATACTTCTTATGATCTTTAAAATCTTTTTGGCACTTGCTTGGAAGAATATGATAATTGCTATACTATTGTTGCTATCCATACTATTAATGATGAGGGTGATTATGCTTATGATATGAAAAGGCCCAAGCTTGGGGATGCTATGTTTGATGAAGATGATGTTTTCGAGAATATATTTGCTGTAATTAATGTTTGTCCCAAGCTTGGGGATGCTATGTTTAATAAAGATGATACTTTTAGTCTCCCAAGTTTTGATATGCAAATTTATAATGATGATAGCATGCCTCCTACTTATGATGATTATATTGATGAAAGTGGGTTTGGAAGAGTGTCAACTTTAGGGAATAATGGTCCCACTATTTTGGAGGATGTTTAATCTTACTATGATAATTATGAAAGTGGATTTGGAGAGGTCGTGACTCTATTTAGTAATGATTCCACTATCTTGGAAGAGGTTTCAATTGATTATGATGAGAAAAAAGTTGCTACTTATGATGATTATTTATAAAACTTGTCATGATTATGATTACCCTTTTTCTGAACATTACTCTTTTAATGTGGAAACAATTTTTAGTATTCGAGTTTCTTATGATACTTCCACTATTCCGAATGAGAAGAGTCTTGCTTATGTGGAGAGTAGTAAATTTTCTATGCTTCTAGATCATGAAAAGAATGCTTTATGTGATAGTTATATTGTTGAATTCATTCATGATGCTACTGAAAATTATTATGAGGGAGGAATATATGCCTGTAGGAATTGCAATAATATCAAGTTCCCTCTCTATGTGCTTAAAGTTTTGAAGTTATGCTTGTTTTACCTTCCTATGCAAGATGATTCTTGTTCCCATAAGTTGTTTGCTCACAAAATACCTATGCATAGGAAGTGGGTTAGACTTAAATGTGCTAGTCATATTCTTCATGATGCTCTCTTTATGTTTCAATTCTTATCCTTTATGTGAGCATCATTGAAATCATCATGCCTAGCTAGGGGCGTTAAACGATAACGCTTGTTGGGAGGCAACCCAATTTTATTTTTGTTCCTTGTTTTTTTCTCGTGCTTAGTAATAAATAATTTATCTAGCCTCTGTTTAGATGTGGTTTTATGTTTTAATTAGTGTTTGTGCCAAGTAGAACCGTTGGGAAGACTTGGGGAAAGTCTTGTTGATCTTGCTGTAAAAAATAGAAACTTTAGCGCTCACGAGAATTGCTGTCATTTTTTATTGGAGAGTGATATTTAGTTAATTATTTTTGAAGATGATTAATAGATAAATGACTCACGTCCAGAAATTTATTTTAGAAGTTTTGGGGTTGCAGAAGTTTGCGTCTGCTACAGATTACTACAGACTGTTCTGTTTTTGACAGATTATGTTTTTCGTGTGTTATTTGCTTATTTTGATGAATCTATGGCTAGTAAAATAGTTTATAAAACATAGAGAAGTTAGAATACAGTAGGTTTAACACCAATATAAATCAATAATGAGTTCATTACAGTACCTTGAAGTGGTGTTTTGTTTTCTTTCGCTAACGGAGCTTACGAGTTTTCTGTTAAGTTTTGTGTTGTGAAGTTTTAAAGTTTTGGGTAAAGATTCGATGGATTATGGAACAAGGAGTGGCAAGAGCCTAATCTTGGGGATGCCCAAGGCACCCCAAGGCAATATTCAAGGACAACCAAGAGCCTAAGCCTGGGGATGCCCCGGAAGGCATCCCCTCTTTCGTCTTCGTTCATCGGTAACTTTACTTGGAGCTATATTTTTATTCGCCACATGATATGTGTTTTGCTTGGAGCGTCATTTTATTTTATTTAGTTTTTCTTGCTGTTTGAATAAAATACTAAGATCTGAAATTATTAAATGTTAGAGCGTCTTCACATGGTTGCATAATTATTCGACTACTCATTGATCTTCACTTATATCTTTCGGAGTAGTTTGTCATTTGCTCTAGTGCTTCACTTATATCCTTTTAGAGCACGGCGGTGATTTTATTTTGAAGAAATAGATGAACTCGCATGCTTCACTTATATTACTTTGAGAGTATTTGGAAAAGCATGGTAGTTTGCTTTGGTTATGAAACTAGTCCTAATATGATGGGCATCCAAGAGGGGTATAATAAAAACTTTCATATAAAGTGCATTGAATACTATGAGAAGTTTGATACCTGATGATTATTTTGAGATATGAGGATGGTAATATTAGAGTCATGCTAGTGAGTAGTTGTGAATTTGAGAGATACTTGTGTTAAAGTTTGTGATTCCCGTAGCATGCACGTATGGTGAACCGTTATGTGATGAAGTGGGAGCATGATTTATTTATTGATTGTCTTCCTTACGAGTGGCGGTCGGGGACGAGCGATGGTCTTTTCCTACCAATCTATCCCCCTAGGAGCATGCGCATAGTAATTTGTATTGATGACTAATAGATTTTTGCAATAAGTATGTGAATTCTTTATGACTAATGTTGAGTCCATGGATTATGCGCACTCTCACCCTTCCACCATTGCTAGCCTCTCTAGTACCGCGCAACTTTCGCCGGTACCATAAAACCACCATATACCTTCCTCAAAACAACCACCATTCCTACCTATTATGGCATTTCCATAGCCATTCCGAGATATATTGCCATGCAACTTTCCACCCTTCCGTTATTATGACACGCTTCATCATTGTCATATTGCTTTGCATGATCATGTAGTTGACATCGTATTTGTGGCAAAGCCACCGTTCATAATTCTTCCATACATGTCACTCTTGATTCATTGCACATCCCGGTACAGCGCCGGAGGCATTCACATAGAGTCATATTTTGTTCTAATTATCGAGTTCTAATTCTTGAGTTGTATGTAAATAAAAGTGTGATGATCATCATTATTAGAGCATTGTCCCAGTGAGGAAAGGATGATGGAGACTATGATACCCCCACAAGTCGGGATGAGACTCCAGACGAAAAAAAATAAAAAAAAGCGGCCAAAGAAGCCCAAAAAAAAAAAAAGAGAAAAGAGGCCATAAAAAAGGCCCAAATAAAAAAAATAAAAAAATGAGAGAAAAAGAGAGAACGGGCAATGCTACTATCCTTTTACCACACTTGTGCTTCAAAGTAGCACCATGATCTTCATGATAGAGAGTCTCCTATGTTGTCACTTTCATATACTAGTGGGAATCTTTCATTATAGAACTTGGCTTGTATATTCCAATGACGGGCTTCCTCAAAATGCCCTAGGTCTTCGTGAGCAAGCGAGTTGGATGCACACCCACTAGTTTCTTTTGTTGAGATTTCATACACTTATAGCTCTAGTGCATCAGTTGCATGGCAATACCTACTCACTCACATTGATATCTATTAGTGGGCATCTCCATAGCCCGTTGATATGCCTAGTTGATGTGAGACTATCTTCTCCCTTTTTGTCTTCTCCACAACTACCATTCTATTCCACATATAGTGTTATATCCATGGCTCACGCTCATGTATTGCGTGAAGATTGAAAAAGTTTGAGAACATCAAAAGTATGAAACAATTGCTTGGCTTGTCATCGGGGTTGTGCATGATTTAAATACGTTGTGTGGTGAAGATGGAGCATAGCCAGACTATATTATTTTGTAGGGATAGCTTTCTTTGGCCATGTTATTTTGAGAAGACATGATTACTTTGTTAGTATGCTTGAAGTATTATTATTTTTATGTTAATATTAAACTTTTGTCTTGAATCTTATGGATCTGAATATTCTTGCCACAGTAAAGAGAGATACATGATGAATATGTTAGGCAGCGTTCAACATCAAAAATTCTATTTTTGTCATTTACCTACTCGAGGACGAGCAGGAATTAAGCTTCGTGATGCTGATACGTCTCCAACATATCTATAATTTTTGATTGTTCCATGCTATTATATTATCTGTTTTGGATGTTTATGGGCTTTATTATACACTTTTATATTATTTTTGGGACTAGCCTATTAACCCAGAGCCTAGTGCCAGTTTCTGTTTTTTCCTTATTTTAGAGTATCGCAGAAAAGGAAAATCAAACGGAGTCCAATTGACCTGAAACTTCACGGAACTTATTTTTGGACCAGAAGAAGCCCATGGAGTATCGGAGTTGGACAAGGAGAGTCCCGGGCTGCCCACGAGGGTGGGGGCGCGCCAACCCCCCTGGGCGCGCCCCCCTGCCCCGTGGACAGCCCGGAGGTCCACCGACGTACTTCTTCCTCCCATATATACCCATATACACTAAAAACTTCGGGGAGCACAATAGATCAGGAGTTCCGCCGCCAGAAGCCTCCGTAGCCACCGAAAACCAATCTAGACCCGTTCCGGCACCCTGCCGGAGGGGGAATACCTCTCCGGTGGCCATCTTCATCATCCCGGTGCTCTCCATGACGAGGAGGGAGTAGTTCTCCCTCGGGGCTGAGGGAACTTGCACTAGTGAAAGTATGAACCCTAGGCCTTGTTTCAACGCATTGCAATATCGTTTATGCTCACTTTTACCACTTGCTACCTTGCTGTTTTTATATTTTCATATTACAAAAACTTGTATCTACCATCCATATTGCACTTGTATCACCATCTCTTCGCCGAACTAGTGCACCTATACAATTTACCATTGTATTGGGTGTGTTGGGGACACAAGAGACTCTTTGTTATTTGGTTGCAGGGTTGTTTGAGAGAGACCATCTTCATCCTACGCCTCCTACGGAATGATAAACCTTAGGTCATCCACTTGAGGGAAATTTTCTACTGTCCTACAAACCTCTGCACTTGGAGGCCCAACAATGTCTACAAGAAGAAGGTTGTGTAGTAGACATCAGGCTGCGCGCCGGATGTCCGGCCACCTGCCGGATGTCCGGGCCTTCGTGATATGCCGGATGTCTAGGCTTGGGCCCCGGATATTGCTACCTCTTGAGCACTGCATTGGTTTTCCCTTGAAGAGGCAAGGGTGATGCAGCAAAGTAGCGTAAGTATTTCCCTCAGTTTTTGAGACCAAGGTATCAATCCAGTAGGAGGCCGCGCATGAGTTCCTCGCACCTACACAAAAAAAATCCCCGCAACCAATGCGATAAGGGGTTGTCAATCCCTACACGGTCACTTACTAGAGTGAGATCTGATCGATATGATAGGATAATATTTTTGGTATTTTTATGATAAAGAGATATAAAAGATGCAAGTAAAATAAATGGAAAAGGAAATAACTAAGTATTGGAAGATTAATATGATGGAAGATAGACCCGGGGGCATAGGTTTCACTAGTGGCTTCTCTCAAGAGCATAAGTATTTACGGTGGGTGAACAAATTACTGTTGAGCAATTGACAGAATTGAGCATAGTTATGAGAATATCTATGTATGATCATGTATATAGGCATCACGTCCGAGACAAGTAGACCGACTCCTGCCTGCATCTACTACTATTACTCCACACATCGACCGCTATCCAACATGCGTCTAGAGTATTAAGTTCAAGAGAACAGAGTAATGCTTTAAGCAAGATGACATGATGTAGAGGGATAAACTCATGCAATATGATATAAACCCCATCTTGTTATCCTCGATGGAAACAATACAATACGTGCCTTGCTGCACCTACTATCACTGGGAAAGGACACCGCAAGATTGAACCCAAAGCTAAGCACTTCTCCCATTGCAAGAAAGATCAATCTAGTAGGCCAAACCAAACTGATAATTCGAAGAGACTTGCAAAGATAACCAATCATACATAAAAGAATTCAGAGAAGATTCAAATATTGATCATAGATAAACTTGATCATAAACCCACAATTCATCGGTCTCAACAAACACACCGCAAAAGAAGATTACATCGAATAGATCTCCACAAGAGAGGGGGAGAACTTTGTAATGAGATCCAAAAAGAGAGAAGAAGCCATCTAGCTAATAACTATGGACCCGTAGGTCTGAAGTAAACTACTCACACTTCATCGGAGGGGCTATGGTGTTGATGTAGAAGTCCTCCGTGATCGATGCCCCCTCCGACGGAGCTCCGGAAAAGGCCCCAAGATGGGATCTCATGGATACAGAAAGTTATGGCGGTGGAATTAGGGTTTTGGCTCCGTATCTGGTAGTTTGGGGGTACGTAGGTATATATAGGAGGAAGGAGTACGTCGGTGGAGCAACAGAGGGCCCATGAGGGTGGAGGGCGCGCCTGGGGGCGACGGGGGGAGGGGGGTAGGCGCGCCCCCTACCTCGTGCCTTCCTCGTTGATTGCTTGACGTAGGGTCCAAGTCCTCTGGATCATGTTCGTTCCGAAAATCACGTTCCCCAAGGTTTCATTCCATTTGGACTCCGTTTGATATTCTTTTTCTGTGAAACCCTAAAATAGGCAAAAACAACAATTCTGGGTTGGGCCTTCGGTTAATAGGTTAGTCCCAAAAATAATATATAAGTGTATAATAAAGCCCAATAATGTCCAAAACAGAATATAATATAGCATGGAACAATAAAAAATTATAGATAGATTGGAGACGTATCAGATGTTCGGCCCCTCTGTTCTTTTGTTCTGCCTTTGTTTTGTTCCTCATAGCTTACCAAGCCGGATGTCCGGCCCCTTGCCCTATATAATATATAAGCCGGATGTCCGGCCTCACTCACTTACACTACAATGATCATATTTGAGCTCACACTATATATAGCCCTTCTTCCCCATGGGAGAGGGTTGACCACTCACTTTGAACCAACCCTAGAACACATTTCACTCTCTCTCTCACTCCTCCACACCAAATCTTAGATCCCCAAGGGATTTGAGAGCTTTTGAGAGAAGTAGTCCGATCATGTGATAGATCCACTCCTTCTCCTTCTTTGCACCAAAGGAATTCATGATTTGAGCAAGTCTTGAGCTTTCCCCCATCGTTCTTGTTACTCTTGGAGGTTGGAGACTCCTAGGCGGTAGGAGTCTTTCGGAGAGGAATCGACCTTTGTGATTACCCTCAGAAAAGTTTGTGAGGGTTTGGAGACCACCCCAAAGTCTACCACTAGTGGTTGAGAAATGCATTCGTGGTGTTGTCTCAAAGGGAGAATAGGGTGAGCCTTCGTGGCGTTGGTGTGCCTTCGTGGTAACATCTACCTCTCTAATGGTGATGTAGCTTCCCTCCAAGGAAGTGAACATCACCATACATCCTCGTCTCCCGGAGTTGCGGTTATTCCTAACCCTAACTCTCTACTTGTGGTTACTTGTATCTTAGTACTTACTTATATCATATTGCCCTTTCTTACTTACATACTTTTGTTACTTGCTTAGCACTTAGTACTACACTTGCAATTGTTAGGATCACCTTCATATTCCGCATTATTGCCTAAAATTGCTAAGTATAATTAAAATTTGTAATCGTACCTATTCACCCCCTCTAGGTCCATCTTGATCCTTTCAGTTGGTTCCTCAACCAAACACACCCTAAAAACATCAGAGAGCACACTACAAAAAAAGACACATCCGTGACATTTTGGGCAGAAAGAAATTTTTTCTATCATACTTATGACACTTCTATGACGATAATTGTGAAAAAACCGGGTATCATCATCGATGTGGTGGTGTCCTACTTCTATGACAAAAAATCATGACAGAAAATGGGCTTTTCGTCCTAGGCGGGCCGGACACGCAGCTGCATGACATTCTTTGGGCCGTCCATGACGGAAAAAATCATGGTAGAAGTGAGGGCGAGGAAAATATCGGGGTGTTCCCGGTTATGGTGGGTGGTCGGGGCCGAGCGATGCGCGTTTCTCTCGTACACGCACGTGCGTGGGTGCGAGGCGTTGGGCTCTAACTGAACCCGAGCGATTGCACTGCAGGCTACACGTTATTGAACCCGAGCGATCGATCAATGGCTGTTAACTGAACCCGATCGAGCGATTCCTTTGTTACTGCTGCTAACTGAAGCCGATCGATGCTGCCTCTGGATGAACAGTGAGCGTTGCGGGGGTGGGGGGGTTGGATGAACAGTTCCCGATGGGGGTGGATGAACATGACCCCGTGGCGTTGCCTCTGGATGAACAGTACCTCGATCGATCGAGCTGGTTGGGGCTGGATGAACAGGACCCCGTGGAGGGCAGGATGAATAGGACCACCCCGTGGAGGGCGGGATGAACAGTAGACGATGGAGGGCAGGATGAACAGTAGCCCCGTGGAGGGGTGGTTGAACAGGAGCCTGTGGAGAGGGCTGGTTGAAGAGGCCGGTAGAGTAGCGCGCAGTGGAGGCTGGATGAACAGGAGCCTGTGGATGAGCAGGAGCCGGTGGAGGCTGGAGGAGGTCGACGGTGGATGAACAGTAGCCCGTGGAGGCTGGAGGGGGTCGACGGTGGAGATGAACAATATCCCGTGGAGTCCCGTTTTGTGCTATGCCACACCCCGCCCGATGAATAGGACCACCGTTTCGACCGTAGCGCTCCAACATAAGTCTGTTTCCTCAGTTTTGCAGTACGCCACACCCCTCCCGATCAACAGGACCCCCATTTCAACCGTAGGAGGTCCGTTTCCTCCGTTTTGCGGTACACCAGACCCCTCCCGATGAACAGGATCCTGTTTCGAACGTGGCCGGTCGAACACAAGGTCGTTTCCTCCGTTCTGCGGTACGCCAGGCCTCATTTCCATCGGCTGTTCCATCCAAGCCCTCTCGATGAACACGACGACACATTCCGTTCCGACCCAGCCGGTTGGCTCCCCATGAACACGACGACGACGTTGTTTCTCCGCTCCGACCCAGCCATGTACACAAGCCCTGGCCGTACATACGCGCGAGTAGGCGTTCGAGACCCCGCCCGTATGTACATACGTGGCCGTATTTACTTTTTTGCACCCTGGCCGCTGTACGTACGTGTACATGCTACGTGCGCGCCTCTACTACAACATGTGCGCGCCTCTACATCGACCAGTATGTACGTACACGTTCACGACCAGAATGGCAACGCTACGTACGCTTTGACCAGGTGGGTGCCGACTGTCAGGCACTTCCTTGCGTGCGAAGATGTAGCTGGTGGGTCCCAGCAGTCAAGGGGGCAAATCGTTTTATTTTTTTTGACCGAACGCACTTCCTTGCATGCGAAGATGTAGCTGGTGGGTCCCAGCAGTCAGGGGGGGAATGTTTTTTTCATGAAATACGGTGGGCCGTCCGGTGGATCCCCGCTGTCTGGTGGAGGAATAATTATTTTGCGCGTAATAAGGAGGCACTTCCTTGCTGCGTCTGTGGACCCAGCTGTCAGCCTCTCCACGTACAGTCCACGTCCGATGGAAGCTATTCCTTCTCCACGTTCACCACGCCATGCCGAGAGCACCAGGGCGGTGGACGACGGCGAGGCCTAGGAAGGGGACGACGCGGAGCCGGGGAAGACGCGGTAGTGGATGCCCATGCATAGAGGAGTACGAGGGTTCACTGGTTCGCTGCGGTGTTGTGACGCCCGGATAATTAGACTACAGTAATTCCTTGCTAATGATGCCACGTCACCTCTGTCACTATAGTTAAACTCAGGTTAGTTCAAAACCCATTCAAATTCAAAATTGAATGAAAGGCAAACAAAAAAAGTTTTCAAACTTTAAAACTAAAATGTTCGGGTCATGCCAAATAATGCTAAGTTAATTATGGGGAAGAAACCCCACTTTTATAAAATGTTTTAATACTCTAAAACGATGAAAGCAGTAGTTGAAATGATTAAATAAGTGCCTTTAATATTTCATAAAATGATAAACTATTTTATTTTGAGGTAAAACCTTTTAGGGTAGTGGGTTATTTTGAAACACTATTTTTGGAGCTATTGTCATATTTTACTAAACTAAAAATAAAGTGTAACTAAAATAAAACAGAAACGAATAAATAAAAGGAAAATAACAGTTAAAAAAAGAACAAAAGAAAATAAAGCCCCCCCCCCCTCGCTGGGCCTCGGCCCAGCTGGCCACTAGGCTAGCCAGGCCGGCCCAGCCGGCGCCCACTCCCCTCCTCCATATTCCCACTCTGGGGGAAACCCTAACCCGTAACCCCCCCCACTCTCCCACATCGCCTCCCTCTCTCCCCACCACCTCTCGGTCCCATCTGGATCGGGGTGGGCTTCGAACGACGACGCCGATGCCTCACCCCCTCGCTGCGTCGACCACCGTCGTCGCTCGAGACACCACCTCGCCGGCCTGCTTCATCTCCGACGCTGTCGTCCCTGTCGCCCTCCTCGTGCCCCGCTGCCCCATCCCTACAGCCTCCGTGAGCTCACCGTCTCCTCCTCTTTTCCTCGCGCGCACGCGCTCACGGCCGTGACCTCCTCCCTATGGCTCCGGTAGCCACCGCTGCTTTCGGCGCTCGCCCCGCCTGCTCTGCTGCTCCAGGCTCTGCTTTGGCCGCACCCCGCGCACCCGCGCCGGAGCCCGCGCTCTAGGAACGCTCACACAGCACGGAGCCGTCGCGTGCGCACGCGCCCGCCTCCCCTGCGCCAGCCACGCTTAGCTGACCGAGGGCCTTCCATGCCGCCCGGCCATTCGCCTCGTCTACGCTCACCGTCGCCCTGCTCCGCAGCCCCTCGCGCGCACGCGCCCACGGGGCTGCTCGCGCGCGCCCCCACACCACCCCCTCCAACCGACGTCGCGCTCCGCCCGCCTTCTTCTCGCGGGCGCCAGCCCCCTGTCCTGCGCTCGTCCTGCCACTACCGTGCGCTGCTGCCGCCCTTTCCTCACCGCGTCGTGCCGCTGCGGCCCCAGTGCCCGCGCGTGTGCCTCCCTACCCGCCACCGGCCGTCGCTCCCCGCCTGCCATCCGCTCCGCGGCGCCCGACTCCGCTCGCGCGTCCACCCCGCCACCACCTCTACCGCTGCTGACCAGCACCACCGCCGTCCCGCATCGGCGCTGCCCTGCTGCAACTCCCCGTGGTGGTCATCGGCGCCCTGCTGCCCTCGCCAGTCCCGCCCCACGGCGACCTGGGCGAGCTCCCTGCCGGGCTGGTGGCCGTTCGCCCGCGCCCGTTACGCCCGAACCCGCCAAGACCCCCCTGCCTATGACACAGGGGCCCACCTGAGAACGAAAATAAATAAATATAAAAATATAATACATAAATACATAAGTAATAATTAAAATAAATAAATAAATAAATAAATAAATAACTAAATAATTAACTTAATTAATTCTAATTAAATTAACTAATTATGAATTAACCTAATGACTAATTAACCTAATCAACTACTGTTAATTAACTAAACAGTCTATGACTAGTGGGACCCACCTGTCAGGTTGACCAGGTCAACTGCTGATGTCATGCTGACGTCAGCAAACACTGTTCTGGATAATTTTGAATTAAATAATTAAATAAATACTAAAAATGATTTAAATCTTTTAAAATTAATATAAAATAGACCGTAGCTCGGATGGAAAAACTTTGTACATGAAAGTTGCTCACAACGAAGAGACGAATCCGGATACGCAGCCCGTTTGTCTGCCACGTATCCCTAGCATAGAGAACACGCAACTTTCCCCCTCCAATTCAGCTGTTCAAAAACGCGAAATCCCGCGGATATTTTCCCGGATGTTTCGCCCCCTTCACCGGTACAACCTCATACCGCGTTAGGGCACCCCTAGCACCGCTACTTGTCATGTCATGCATCGCTATGCATCTGTTTGCTTAATATTTATTGTTTCTTCCCCCTCTTCGCTCGCTAGACACCGAGACCGACGCCGCTGCTACCCTGTACGACTATGGTATTGACGACCCCTCTCTCTTGCCAGAGCAACCAGGCAAGCCCCCCCTGATCACCAGATATCGCCTACTCTTCTCTATACTTCTTGCATTAGAGTAGTGTAGCATGTTACTGCTATCCATGAATCCTATTCTGTTGCATAGCCTGTCATTGTTGCTTCAACTGTTGATACCTTACCTGCAATCCTACGTGCTTAGTATAGGTTGCTAGTTTACCATCAGTGGCCCTACATTCTTGTCCGTCTGCCATGCTATACTATCGGGCCATGATCACTTGGGAGGTGATCACGGGTATATACTTATACATATTATATGATACTTGTGGTGACTAAAGACGGGTCAGCTCGTAGAGTAACCGTGAGTGATTCACGGATTGGGTCCGAAAGGACATTTGTCCCGACGGCCCTCTGAGTGGAGCTTTGTGGCGGAGCGACAGGGTAGGTTGAGACCACCTAGGAGAGAGGTGGGCCTGGGCCTGGCCCTGGTCGGCGTTCGTAGTTACTTCAAAATAACATGGTTAACGAGATCTAGGTATTTGATTTGAGTCTAGCCACTGGCCTATACGCACTAACCAACTACGTGGGAACATTTATGGGCACTCGACATCGTGGTATCAGCCAAAGCCTTCATGACGTCAGCGACTAAGCGGCGCGCGCCGGGTTGGACTGGAACACCTGCTCTTCTATAAGAGAGGCTAGGTCTGCTCACCGGCCACGTACGCAACGTGCAGGTGTGCAATGGGCGATGGGCCTAGACCCCTGCGCCATAGGATTTAGATCGGTGTGCTGACTTCTCTGTTGTGCCTAGGTAGGGCTGTGACGTGTTGATCTTCTGAGGCCGGGCATGACCCAGACAAGTGTGTCCGGACAAAGGGGATCGAGCGTGTTGGGAAATGTGGTGCACCCCTGCAGGGAAGTTAATCTATTCGAATAGTCGTGATCTTCGGTAATAAGATGACTTGGAGTTCTACCTTGACCTTATGAAAACTAGATCTGGATACTTAATATAACACACCCTTCCAAGTGCCAGATACAACCGGTGATCGCTCTCTCACAGGGCGACGAGGGGAGGATCATCGGTTAGGATTATGCTATGCGATGTTACTTGGTGAACTTACCATCTACTCTCTTCTTCTGCTGCAAGATGGAGGTTACCAGAAGCGTAGTCATCGAAAGGACTAGCTATCCCCCTCTTATTCCGGCATTCTGCAGTTCAGTCCACATATGTTACCCCTTTTAATTTGATACCAATGCAAACCTATGTAGTGTAGCTCCTTGCTTGCGAGTACTTTAGATGAGTACTCATGGTTGCTTTGCTCCCCCTTTTCCCCCTTCCTATACCCGATTGCTATGACCAGACGATGGAGCCCAGGAGCCAGACGCCACCATCGACGACGACTCCTACTACTCGGGAGCTGCCTACTACTACGTGCATCCCACTGACGACGACCAGGAGTAGTTTAGGAGGATCCCAGGCAGGAGGCCTATGCCTATTTCGATATGTATCCCAGTTTGTGCTAGCCTTCTTAAGGCTAACTTGTTTAACTTATGTCTGTACTCAGTTTTTGTTGCTTCCGCTGACTCGTCTATGATCGAGATCTTGTATTTGAGCCCTCGAGGCCCCTGGCTTGTAATATGATGCTTGTATGACTTATTTTTATTTGTAGAGTTGTGTTGTGATATCTTCCCGTGAGTCCCTGATCTTGATCATACACGTTTGCGTGTATGATTAGTGTACGGTCGAATTGGGGGCGTCACAAGTTGGTATCAGAGCCGACTGCCTATAGGAATCCCCCTTCCACACTCCTTGGCCGACGTTGAGTCTAGTCGATGAAAATTGTTTTACTAACATGGTTGTGTGCCTTACGGGCCCACGTCACCATTTGGGTGGTATTAGGATCTTTTACTCCTCGATCTATACTCTGGGACTCTGATCTCTCTACTATTTGGGTTAAATGATTTTACTAATTATAACTCTAGGTTCTCATTACTACTTCCTCCCGGAGAACCCCTCGATCCAGATGATTGCTTGGTGCACCGAAGGATTCCGAAGATACTCTCCGATGTTCTCTCAAGACTTTATGCTCACCGCCTTTTGCTATTCCCGACCATCGATAAATCCTTATGGATAACTACTTACGCTTGCCATTCATACCTTCGTTCCCAATTGCCCTTGTTATTACTTGATACCCTAAAAATTTCTCCGATATTCCGAGAATCCTTTATGCCTACTACTTTGCAGCTCTTTTTCGCATTATTACCCCTATAGATAATTCCTTGCACTTATCGAGTATCCGTTCCTCCCCAGTTGATTCATGTATTTCAAAAAAGCCTTCGAAATACCATTCGATCTTCCAAAAATCCTCAACCGCCTATTGCTCTTGAAATTCTTGCTTGCATGCATTATGGTTAATCCCATAAGTCTCGAAATCCTATTGACATCCCTTGTCATTATCATGTTGATTCCGTTGATTCAATATGTTGCGAATGCTCGCAATCCTCAATCAGATCCTAGAATTCATCCTTCCGGCTCGGGCGTCATTTTAAACATGAGTTGGATCTCGACCAACCCAATTTTCATCAATTGTACCCCTAAGCTTACTCGACTTATCCATCCTTAATTAGAGCATTTGCTTCTGATCCCTTGATTTGGAAATCATAATTCCTTTGCAATTGAGCTCTGAGTTAGTTATTTGTTTCTATAACCCAATGTCTTTGCATTGTTGTTTTCCTCTGGTGATCGTGTCGATACTCACATCAGATCCTTTGTGGACCACCAGATCCTTTGTTGGATTTTATCCGACAACGTCCTCCATATTCAATAACTTTGTGAGTTATCCTCGGTTACATAATGCCTTTTGGTAAATCTTGTCTTATGCCTTTGGAGACTTGTATCCTCTGCTTTGTCAACCATGCTCCATTTTCGAGCTTGTGCTAATTACTCCTACAGTTTGTGGTATATGTTCCTAAGATGCCCCGATGGGTTGAACATATGCCTTCCCTATTCTATGTGATCCCAAGAGTTATGCAGGTTATACCCTACCGACGCTACGTCAGATAACTTTTCAACACTACAACTTTAAAAATGAGAGGTAAATGTAAGGTTATGCATTGAAGAAGTGGGAGTCGACCTTGAACCTTTGTGTTCATACCCATGGACACGATGTAGATCCTATCATGGAAGCTTCTGGTAATAATAACTATTTCCTTGATATAATATCCATTGGTATCGGTGAATTGATCCTTTGCAATTGTGGTTCCGACCATATGTTCTTCCTTGATCCCAATTCTCGGGAAATTTTAAGCACTTGTCTTGTATGGATCAATACACCAGTCCAACCTTTACTTTGACCTACCGTCAAGTATTACACCTTGGTATCTCGAGAATATCATGGAACATCATAACTTCTTATGGGTTCTTCATCAACTGTTATTTCTCACCGGATCCAATTGTTCCTAGGTTCTGGGTTGTCGTCAACCGAGAACACCGATAAGTGAATCGATCCCGCACTCTGATTCAATAATTCTAAGTATTTTTTGTTGCTTACGAGTTAATAATCATTTAAGTCATTCCTAGCATGATCGGCTACATCATTATCGTGCTAATTTCAACTATGCTACCTGGTCCTTCTTCCCAGAGCACAAAATTCGACGGCGAGCTAAACTTACGTCGATATTCCTTTTCATATAATTTCTCCTTGAGCAGCAAACTTGATTTCTGGTTTGTGTCGTACTCGTACCCATGGTTCTAATAACCTTTCGCTTCATCATTCCTTAAATGTGATGCCATCGCCGATCGATTACATCTCCATGAAATCTCTCGACAAATGTGTCGTGATCATCATCAGCATTCTGATCTCTTCTAGGATATCAATTGAATTCATGATGAGAAATACCATCCTTGCCCTCGATGATTTGTGTTGTCATCGACCACTTTATTGCTTTCCCTCCAACACAAACTTGGTCGTGTTCTAGGTTATACCTTGACTTCCTTGCTATCCAACATTTGTTCTTCTTTAGCTTGGAGTGTTACCATATTTTATGACAAGAATGTCGTGAGGATTACTCCACCTCATAAGGATTCTTGGTATAGTGATACTTCTCACCATCAATGTTGGGGATATTACTACTGGACGTAAACCAGCCAGGAGTAGCCGGGTTAGCTCCTTGAAGATAGAAGCCCATGAAGACGTGAAGATGGTGGCGCTTTACGAAGGACCAAGGCCCAAAGGCGGGTTAAAGCCTGTAGATATAAACCGACCCTGTCATGTAACTTGTGTTGTAAGATAGAGGAATAGAGACCGAGCTGGACACATCTATGATCCGGCCTCGGGACACTGTAAACCGACGGGCATCAACCTATGTATATAAAAGGGACGACCCGGCTGCGGTTTGAGGAGGACAGACAACAACTCGAGAGCCAGACAAGCGGATTCGCTCCCTGGCCTTTGAAACCCTAGCAATACCAATCACAACTAGACGTAGGATTTTACCTTCACCGAAGGGGACGAACTAGTATAAACTCCCCGTGTCCCTTTGTCCGGTTTAACCCCTTTAAGCTAACCCGTTGCGATGGCTCCACGACTAAGTCCTTTCACAAGGATATCTGCCGTGACAAACCCATGATAGTTGGCGCCCACTGTGGGGCTATCGCATGATGGTTTCAAGTTCTTGAAGGGTAGCCTTGATGGACTCAAGGGATACGTTGTGGGCCGGATGACGAAGAGTCGTCGCGGCAAGCTCTACATCGACAATGCAGGATGGGGTCCCGAGGTCGATTCAATCGAATACGGTACCGGGTCCCCTATGGTGGTATTCACTTCTTCATCGGCAAGATTGGCGAACCGGCCCATGAGCCGGACATTTGCACCGACATCATCGAGACGGCTCAGCGTGCAAGCCCTTTGCCGGTTCAGCCCGTGGCGAAGCATGTTTTCGTAGGCGTCATCCATGGAGCAGAATACGAGGACGGACTGGCGTCCGATGGAGAAACCGTTGTTTGTTCTGACGACGAGTCTTATGGAGAGACCGAATCGCTTTATCAGTTGCAGGATGGCCGGATTAGTGGAGGATCTGAGGGTAACAACATTCCGAACTTCCCTGATCTGCCAAATAGGCCCGCTATCTTCATGGCCGGTACACAGTCGGCGCCTCATTCGTCAGCTGCCGCAGCAATACTCTCTGGTTCAACAACGGCCACGCCGGCAGGGGCAGGAAGCTCTACGCCACCTCCGGCTCAAGTCCTGTCTGACTTGTTCGACGCTTTGGCAACATTGATGGCCGCAGAGGTGGATGCAGCAGCCCGGGATCAGCATAACGCGGAGATTGCAAAGGTGAAGGATCAGATAGCTCAGGCTAAAGCGGACCTAGCGGCAGAGAATGTTAGGATGGTTACAGAACGGGCCGAGTTGGAAGCTCAGGCCTACCAGATTAGGCTGGATCAGAATGCTTCCGAAGAAGTCATGAGAAGAAGGTACCGATCGCATCTCCCGTCGGGTTATGAACCACGAAATCTCTTCAATACGCCGGGAGCAGGAACGAGTAACCAGCCAATATTAAACCGGACGGAGGCACCAGGAACAGGAGCGCCAGTTCAGCCGCGTACGATGGACCCGCCTCGTCAGAATAACATTGTGCCACAATATGTTCCGACCCCTCCCGGGCATTACTCCAACCCGTTGGACAACATTGTGGCCGCCGCTTCACGGTTAGCAACCCTCCCAACCGACGGCGAGTCACCAGTTGCGGTTGAAGCATGACGGGCCAGAGACCTCCTTCAAATAGCTTTAAATCAGTAGCAGGCATATTCGCACAGTCGTGAGAGGATTCATTCCACCCCACGACCCAGCCGGAGCTACAACAGGCATGTTGAGGATGAACCGGCCGTGTCAAGCAGTGCGCGTCGCCGTAACTCGCCACGAGGACACAACCCGGTAGGGGGCGGTGCCAATGCGCAGGATGTGGTGGATCATGGTCGAGCACGTCGGGAGGCCGAGTTAGCGGCTCTGCATGGGGCCCGTCAACCTACTCTGGTTCGCCCCACCGCTTCAGTCGAACCAGGGGTAATATTCAGTTCTTTAGGGGTGCCGTGCCTTACCCCCGCTTTGCATAATGTGAGACTACCCAAGGATTTCAAAGGACCTGGTAAGGTACCCAATTATACCGCCGATCTGCAGCCAGAGGTGTGGGATGAAAGCTACGAGATGGCGATTGAGATGTTCGATGTGGATGAAGCAGTATGTGCTAAATACTTCACCATGATGTTGGAAGGAACAGCTCGTACTTGGTTGAAGAGCTTACCAACTAATTCTGTCGGATCATGGGCTGAATTGAAGCACCGGTTTATCCAGAACTTCAAAGATACTTGTAAGCAGCCCATGTCAATTGTGGATCTGGCCGCTTGTGTCCAAGAGGAGGGGGAGTCCACGACCCACTGGGTCAAGCGGGTCTCAGCGATTTTGCATTCATCGGATCGTATGAATGCAGATACCGCAGTGCTAATGTTGGAGGGCAATTGCCGTTTTCTACCACTCAAACAGAAGTTAGGAAGGCTCAAACGTCACTGCAATGATATGTCAACGCTTATGGCCGCTTTGGTTAAGTACGCCGATTCAGATAATACCGAAGACCCTGACTCAGAAGAGGACAAACCGAGGAAAGGGAAAAAGAACGGCAACACCAAGGGTCAGCAGCATAATCTGGCAGGTCATGGGAATAGTGGTAAGCGAAAAGCCAACAACAGCTTGGACTTTGTCGCTAACACCAATGCTCAGGAGAATGGCCAGCGCCGTAAGGGCAAGCAGCCCCAAAGGGGCGGAGGTTCAGGCCCCAATTTGGAGCGCCTGTTAAATCAACCCTGTCCAAACCATGGATCAAAGGAGAAGCCAGCGTCGCATGTTTGGAAGGATTGTTATATCATGCGAGATTTCAAGAACTCCAATATGTTCCAATACGATAATGGCCCGCTCGGCGGTTCAGGAGGTGGTTTCCACGGGCCGGGTTATAGAGGTGGCAGTTCCGGTTCAGGATTTCAGGGCAATCAAACCGGACACATCAATCAAGGGCACCAAGGCAACCAAGGAGGTTACAACCATCAGGGGAACCAGCAGCAGCAGCAACAGTCGGGTTAGCAGAGCAATCCTAAATAGCTAAATAGTGGGCAATATCATGTCTTCACCACTAGCTTGTGTAAGCATGATTAGAAGCTTCACAAGAGGGCAGTAAACTCTGTTGAACCGGCGGTGCCTCAGTATTTGCGCTGGTCTGAGCAACCCATTTTGTGGAGTAGAGAGGATGACCCACCCTGGGTTAACAATCTGGGTCACTTGGCCCTAGTGGTGGCCCCTCAAGTTGGGGGATATAAGTTCACGAAGGTACTCATGGATGGGGGAAGCAGTATCAACATTCTATATTATGATACCTTCCGTCGTATGGGGTTGACAGATAAGAGTCTTAAACCATCGAATACTGTTTTTCATGGTGTGGTGCCTGGCAAGTCTGCATATCCAGTAGGCAAGATAGCCTTAGAGGTGGCTTTTGGAGATGACTATGATTCAAGGTCAGAAACATTGACTTTTGAGGTGGTGAAAATAAAAAGTCCGTATCACGCTTTGTTTGGGCGACCGACTTATGCTAAGTTCATGGCGAGGCCGTGTTATGTTTATCTACAGCTTAAAATGCCAGGTCATAAGGGGACCATCACAGTACACGGGAGCAGGAAGATCGCTTTGGAGTGTGAGGAAGGTGATGCGGCTTATGCTGAGTTGGTTTGTGCCATAGAGGAATTGAAGTTTTATAAGGACCAAGTTGATCCGGCAGATATGACTTCTTTGAAAAAGCCAACTACGGAACACGATCCGGCATTGAAATTTAAATCGGCCACAAATACTAAGATGGTTGATTTTGTTCCTGGCGATTCATCCAAGCATTTCAGCATCAGCGCTAACCTGGATCCCAAATAGGAAAGCGCGCTCATCGAGTTCATCCGTGAGAACCGGGACATCCTTGCATGGAAACCTTCTGACACGCCAGGTGTACCAAGGGAACTCGCTGAGCACACACTTAACATTGATCCTAAGTTTAAACCGGTCCAGCAATTTCTCCACCGCTTCAATGAAGAAAGGTGTAAGGCTATCGGTGAAGAGGTAGCTCGGTTATTGGCCACATGGTTTATCGTGGAAGTCTTTCACCCAGAGTGGTTGGCTAATCCGGTGCTGGTTCTTAAGAAAAACGGCACTTGGCGTATGTGTGTAGATTACATAGACTTGAACAAAGCTTGTCCTGCAGACCCCTTTGCCCTCCCTTGTATTGATCAGATCAATGATGCTACAACGGGTTGTGACCGTTTGCGTTTTCTGGATGCTTACTCTGGTTATCATCAGATCAAAATGGTAGTTAAGAACCAGGAGAAGATAGCTTTCATCACTCCCTTTGGATTATTCTACTATGTCTCCATGCCCTTTGGGCTCAAGAGTGCCCAGGCGACTTATCAACGCTGTGTTCAGAATTGTCTTCATAAGCAGATTGGGCGCAATATTCATGCATATGTGGATGATATTGTGGTAAAGTCCAGGAAGGAGGAAACATTAATAGACGATTTGAGAGAAACCTTTGACAACCTCCGGGTTTACAAGATGATGCTCAATCCGGAAAAGTGTGTCTTCGGTGTACCGGCGGGCAAACTCTTGGGTTTTCTGGTGTCAAATAGAGGCATTGAGGCTAATCCGGAAAAGATCTCAGCAATTACATCTTTGGCTAAACCGACGTGTATCAATGACGTTCAATGTTTGGTCGGTCAGATTGCGGCTTTGAGCCGGTTTATCAGTCGTCTTGGGGAGAAGGCTATTCCTTTATATCAGATGCTAAAGAAAATAGATGATTTTGTCTGGAGCGAGGCGGCTGATAAAGCGTTTGAGGATCTGAAGAGGCAGTTAGCTGAACCGCATGTGCTTGCAGCACCAATCGATAAGGAGCCGTTATTGCTATATGTGGCTGCTAATGCCCGAGCTATTATCGTGGCTATTGTGGTAGAGCGCAAGGAAGCTGGCAAGGAATATCCGGTTCAACGGCCGGTTTATTATATCAGTGAGGTGCTCATTGAGTCAAAGCAGAGGTATCCACATTGGCAGAAGCTGGTGTATGGAGTGTTTATGGCAAGCCGGAAGCTTAAACACTATTTTCAGGGTCATCCTATCAAAGTGGTCAGTTCAGCCCCTCTAGGAGATATCATTCAAAACAGAGAAGCAACGGGCCAGATTGCCAAATGGGCTATTGAGCTTGGGCCTCACGGGCTCAAATACATACCTCGCACAGCGATCAAATCCCAAGCACCCGTGGACTTCATCAATGATTGGACGGAGTTGCAGGCACTAGAGGAGAAGCCAGATAATACGTACTGTACTATTCACTTTAATGGATCCAGATAGTTGGAGGGCTCAAGGGCTGGAGTCATACTAACTTCCCCAAGAGGTCACTAGTTTTGTTATGTCCTCCGTTTAATGTTCCCTTGTACTAACAATGCACCTGAGTATGAGGCTTTGCTCCACGGTCTGCGGATGGCTAAGGAAATGAACTTAAGCCAGGTCAAGTGATTTGGGGATTCAGATATGGTGGCTCAACAGGTGTCTGGCACTTGGGATTCTAAAGACCCACTCATGGTTGCATATCGGCGAGAGGTGGATACAGTGGCTGGTCACTTGAAGGGTTATTAGGTGGACCGTATAGACCGGCAAAAGAACAAAGCGGTAGACGCTTTAAGTCGCCTTGGTTCTCAGTGTAAACCGGTTCCACCAAATGTCTTTCTTGACGTGTTGCATAATCCGTCAGTTAAAGTACCAACAGAGGAAGAGTTGGCTATTCCTGATCCGGAGGCTCAATTGGTGGCGGCTTTGCATGTCATACCGGATTGGACAATCCCATACCTGGCTTACATGAACCGGGGCGAGTTACCGGACGATGAAACCTTGGCCCGACAGGTAATCCGGCATTAAAAGTCCATGACCATACTCAATGGGGAGTTACATCGTTACAGCGTTTCAGGAGCAATTCAACGTTGTGTCTCTCCTCAAGAGGGTTGTGAGATTTTGTGAGAAATCCATGAAGGGGATTGTGGTCACCACGCTGGTTCAAAGTCTTTGGTTGCTAAAGCTTTTCGCCACGGTTTCTATTGGTTAACAGCTCGTGCTGATGCTGAGGATTTAGTCAAACGATGTGACGGTTGTCAAAAATTTGCACGCCGTGCTCATATTCCGGCTCAGGAGCTGAGGATGATTCCTATAACATGGCCGTTTGCAACTTGGGGACTTGATATGGTTGGACCCTTTAAGCGCTCCAAGGACAAAAAGACCCACTTATTAGTGGCAGTTGATAAATTCACCAAATGGGTGGAAGCAGAGCCAGTCAGTAAGTGTGATGCGGCCACGACGGTTCAATTCATCAAAAAGGTGATATTCCGGTTTGGCTTTCCACACAGTATTATAACTGATAATGGTACTAATCTGTCAAAGGGAGAGATGGAGGAATTCTGCCAACGTGAGCACATCCGGCTTGATATAGCATCGGTGGCTCACCCCCAATCTAATGGTCAAGCGGAGAGGGCAAATCAAGAAATTTTGAAGGGTATTAAACCCCGACTTATGGTTCCTTTGAAGCGGACACCAGGTTGTTGGGTGGAGGAATTACCTTCTGTGTTATGGAGCATCAACACCACGCCTAACAGATCGATGGGTTACACACCTTTCTTCATGGTTTATGGAGCGGAGGCAGTTCTCCCTAGTGACATCTGTCACGACTCGCCCCGTGTGACAGCTTACGTTCAAGTGGATAACGATACAGCTCGTCAGGATTCTCTGGACCTGTTAGATGAGGAGCGTGATCTTGCAGCAGCACGTTCGGTGATTTATCAACAGGATCTCCGACGTTATCACAGCCGCCATGTTAAGACCAGAACCTTTCAAGGGGGTGATTTGGTGCTCCGGCTCATCCAGGATCAAACTGACATGCACAAATCTTCCCCATCTTGGGAAGGACCTTTTGTGGTCAGCAAGAATCTACACAACGGGTCATACTACCTCATTGATGTTCGAGAGCACAAAGACTCACGTAAATCGGAGGAGGAGACCAAGCGGCCATGGAACATAGCTCTTCTTCGGCCTTACTATACTTGCGCCATAGCCTCTTCATATGTACATATTTATGACGATGTATATATTATATAATAAATCGGAGCCTCCATTAAAGCGGGGTCTCTGTTCTTTTTACATCATGTGTGTGCTTACAAGAGTTTCTACTGACAAAGCAGAGTTTTTTGTTAAACCGGTCTCTGCAGCTGCACAGGTATAAAGAAAATCACTAGGGGGTTTGGTCATATCTGAACCATAGCTACACCTCTTGATTGGTTTGAAACCACAAATGGATATCACTAGGGGGCTCGGTTGTTATCACACCATAGCTACACTTCTTGATAGGTGTTAAGCCAAAAAGGAAATTATATGGGGCCAAAGATAGTTTTGCACAAAGCACAAACTCAAACATGGGAACCCACTGAGCACAGCTCACAAAGTTACTTGGGGGCTCTTTGTGCAAAGCAACAAAGAGTTTGGAAGGACCCTTGTAATTGGCTATAAAGCCACGACTTGGAAGCCTGGTGTATTCACCTAAAACCCCGGGTTAACCTGCCTTCATCAAGTAAGCCACTCCTGTCCAGGTAATCCTGGTATGACCCGCCGAACATTTGACAAGTCAATCTTTTATAGACCCTGAATTTGTCAAAGTTAAAACGACAATTGGTTAATGGGAGGCCCATCTTAAAAGGCTTTGTTAAACGGTTTAACCCAGAGGCCTGGCAGCCCATCAAAAGCCTCGATTTGGAGCCTGGTAGCTCATAAAAAGCCTTGCATATTTCTTTTTTTTGAATCCTATTTGCTAAATTTTCTGCCTTTATTGAGGTTCATAATATATTCTGATAAACCGGTGTCTTTGGCCCGGCTTGACTTTCAACTACACGTTGTCAGTACATGATCAATTACAAGCCGACGTTCCTTACCCCGGTTTGGTTTGACTAAATCGCCAGTGCTATAAAGAAAACCCTGTGATTATTATATCCCGGTATGGTTTATTATGATAAACCGGCAAAATAAGGACGGAGTTATCAACACTCCAGATTAGTGTTGACACCTTTACCATACAAGAAGTTGGTCAACCAACGAGGTATGTTGCACATATTACTTTTTATACAAAACTTTGATTATTCATCTAAGTATTGTATATTTGTTGAGCATCATAACCCGTCCAGTGGTAAACCACTAGGATACTTTCAAGTTCTTGTATCCAGGAACACAATCATCATGGGCTATGCATTAATAGATCCCAAATAGTGGAACAAATTTTCACGAAGTGTCATAAAATATGCTCGATGGCATGACAGATAAAGGAGTTTTTGCTATCCTATTACAAGAAGCTTCAAAGCGGCCACAAGTGCATAATTGTTTTTGGCATTGGCATACAATATCTGGTAAACCCGATGCCGGTTTAAGACGCTTCGTCTTGACAGTTTGACCGTTGAGGGTAAGTTGGTGTGATCACTTCTTCATCCCTTCCTAGACGCTGGAAATCAACCGTCGACCAATCGATTCCAGTTAAAGCTTGAAACACGGCTTCTTCATGGATAAGGCTGGAGGGGTTAATATCAGGAGCAAAGGTATGCTTACGGATTGGAGGCACAAGTTCTTCGACTTCATGGATTTCGGCAGGCTGTCTCTTCCCTTCAGCGTCATAAGCCGGTTGGAAATGAGACAAGTCCGTGTCCTCTGCCAGTTTGCTGGCTACTGGCCGCATTTCTTTTGTCAGCCTTCGGAGGTCATCATTGTCGAAGTTTGAACTGTCCTCCTTTACACCTGAATATCCTTTAATAATGTCCTCCGCTTCAAGATCTGGGATCCATGCCTTGGCTCGGATTAGTGCGGTTAATGTGCCTGCTCTTGCAGCTGCCTTCTTCAGTTCGGTAATCCGAGCTGGTAACATGGCCAGCTTCTCAAGAGTTCCTTTTATCAGTGATGGTGCCGGTTTATTGTAACCCGCAGTGCAAATAGCCCGCTAGGACCCAGAGTACAACTGTTCAATGAAGGTGTACGCCGCTTTAAGCTTCATCCGCATATCTGTGCCCAGGTGAGCCATACGAGTGCCTGTTACGGTTTAAAATCAGCATTCAGATCAATGATGAGGTTCCATGAAATTGGACAAGCTGCACAAGGGGATACTGACCAAAGACAGTGGAAGTCATGGCGTTGATTTGCCGTGTCAATCCAGCTAGTTCATCTACAACTGGTTTCAGGGCTGCTTCGGCATCCTCAGCTCTTTTGGTTAAACCGGTTTTCTTGGTTTCCTAGTCAGCATGATCTTTGTTAAAAGACTCTTTTAGCTTTTCCATCGCTGCCAGGGCTTTGGTCAGCTCCTCTTTGGCTTTCGCAGCTTCTGCTTGTTGGGACTTCACGTTCTCTTGGAAATCAGCGGTCCGAGCATCTCTATTGCTTAGTTCGTCCTACAACAGTGCAGAATTGTCAAACAACAGGATATATATTTTCTAAGTACAAAGCATATAACAAGTTATGCACTTCGTACTTGGGGGCTAATGCCTATTTGCCCTGATTCACTACATCTTTTATAAAGTCTCCAGAGCAATGTAAGCATTATCCTTGACACTTGGGGGCTAATGTGCATCTGTTCAAAACGGACGCATGGATTAAAACCCGGATTACCATGCAAAGCTAAACTGGCCTTTGGGGGCTATGCTGAGGAAAGCTCTTTTGTTATATTGGTAAAGTATCAGCCTTGGTTTTCACTAAGGACCTAACATTTTGAGGGTCAGTGGGAGAGACTTAAAGTATTACAAAGACCCGGTTCACGATTAACATCATAAAACGCCCCTTGGGGGCTACTTGGGCTAGCATTTCAACTTTGGAATCAAGAAGTAAAAGGAGATGACAATACCTCATAGCGTTCCTTCATCAAATTAACCAAACCGGCTTCATAGTCACGGTTTGAGTGCAAATGGTTTAAGAAACCAGAGTGATGCTCTTCAGCGTTGATATGGCATAAATTGATAAGTCAGTACTCCATTTGCCCTTTTACCTAGCAGCACGCTCTTCTTTGGCACTATGTTGGGCCAAGATTACGGGATGGCCAGGAGAGCTATGGCCTATGCCAGTAACGATAACATCATCTCCTTGGCCTTCAGTGGTTTTTGCAGGTGATGACGGAGTTTTAGTATCTTTCATCGGACTAGCCCGGTTTGGAGCTGTCGGTTCAGTGTCAGGCACCGCAGGGTCAGCTTCTGGTGGTTCATCAGTATTCCGATCTTGTAGGGGCGGTTCATCAGAGGCGACTTCAGGATGAGGACCCTCCAGTTCACGAGTTTGGTCCAGTTCACCTCTCTGTTCTTCTTCAAAAACTGCCTGGTCCTCTGACGGATTGTTGACCCGAGCTTTCTTGATGGGTCTGGCTTTGGCTCTGCAAATAAATTAAAAGAGGGTTAGCATCTTATTCAAGATCTGTAACGCATTGGAAGAAAGAGTTTGAAAACTTACCCAGCCACAGTTTTTAGAGGAGGGAGTTGGGTTGCTGTCAACTCGCCAGAGGATGAGGGAGGTGTCACCAGATAATTTGAATCAGACGGATTAAGAGGTTGTCTGAAATAACCTGCCTTGGGATAAGAATGGTCAGAAGTGGAAGAGACCTCAGACCGGCGCTTCCGAGCTGGTGTATCAGGTAAACCGGCTGAAGTGACCTGTTGGCCACTGTGCCGGGTTGTCCGGTGAGCTTCATGCTATTGTGTCTTCAAAATAAATGTTGGGTCCAAGTAAGAAAGAGGATGAGAAAAGCTTACTTTCTGAACTGCTTGACGGGTTTTTTTTGTGTTGGCATAGAGTCTGAACCGGAGGAAAGGGTAATTACCTCTACATCATCAGCTTGGCTGCCTTCTATGTCCTCTTGATAAAGATCATTGTTAATGAGGTGCATGAAAAGGGAGCCAAGTGAGTCAAGTTCTACCTCAACTTTCGGATCATCAGCATCTTCATTAAGTTCCATGTTGATCCGGTCAGCCATTTTCCACTTTGAGATCCGCTTGACGGCTTTGGTTTTGGGACAAGATGGTTTGACCACTTTATCCCCGGTTGGCTTTACCGCTTTATGTACGGATTTCCGTTTCCAGAAGGGATCATCACCCTATTCATATATAAACAGAAGAAGGATTACAAATTGAACAAGTTAAAGATATCAAAGATGAAAAGGAAGTATAATGCTTACAATAGGTGGTTTGTTCTTAGTATAGAAGGGGTTCAAGCCGGTTTGACTACAGACTGATTCCGATTCATTCAAAATTTTCTTTACGCTTTCAGTGACCTCTTCATCGGTCACCCGCATGTTGATATGGCGTTGAGGGTCTTCAACATCACCGGTGTACTCACACAGTAAACCAGGGCAGCGTCTTAGCGGCAAGACGCTCCAAGATATCCAACAGCGCATGAAATCAACACATGTTAAACCGTTGGCCATAAAGGCCCGGAGCTTGGCAAGTTGAGGGGCATATTTGGCCTGTTCTGCAGAACTTAAGCATTGCGGCATTGGATGGGTGTTGGAAAGCCGGTGATCACGACAGCCTGGAAGGGGATTCTCATCTTTAGGAGAAGTATCTCTGTAGTAAAACCAAGTCTGGTTCCATTCCTTAGGGTGACTGTGCAGTTTGGCATGAGGGAATTCAACTTCCTTCTGTTTTTGAATTGAGACACCACCAAGTTCAGTATTGGGGCCATTTACAAACTCTGTACGCCGGTTCAGATGAAAAAAGTCCCGGAACAGCTCAGCGGTGGGCTCTTCTTGCAGGTACGCTTCACAGAAAACTTGGAAATTGCATATATTGGACACCGACTTGGATCCAATATCTTGAGGATGAAGTTGTAAACTGGCAAGAACATCCCGGAAATTTTTTGACCCTGGCGGTTTGAAGCCACAGCCTATGTGGTCGACAAAGATCACAACCTCACCCCGCCTCGGGGTAGGAGGATTCTCTGTTCCTAGAACTCTCCACCGAATCTCCGTCTTCTTTGGCAAGGTGCCGATACTAACCATTCCGTTCAATTGATCTTCGGTGACCCGGGAGCGGGCCCAGTTGCAAGTGGCAAACTATTTGGCCATTGTGAAATGAAAAGCTGAAAAGGAATGCCGGGTTACGAGTCATTCATGGAGGAGCAAAGATGCAATGGAATAAACATATACCGGTATTAGAATTTTTGTAAACCGGAGACTAATATAAAAGTGAATGACAAGGTCATGTAAAGGGCATACATGTGTGTTGTTAAACCGGGCTATTACCATCAACATGCAGAAGGGTTGCCGGTTTACTAGGGGGCTAATGGTATGAGATAGATTGTTTTTACAAAGGTAAACCGCCTAGATAGTAAGGAAGATACAGATCTAAGGCGAAGAGGGTTAAGTAAGGTAAAAACAGGTTTCACAAGATCACAGGGGCATTTTGTATCTACCACAAGTCAGGAAAATAAAAAGATTTAGACCTAAAAGGAAAAAAGGTTTGGTCCCGAAACAGTTCATAAAAGACTAGATCAGTCTTTTGTGCATAAGGGTTTGTGGTGGTAACAGAAGATTAGCCATGGCATAGGATACGTCAAGTGTGAAGTGTCCATCTATAGACTAAGGAGGAACAAGGAAGAGCAGCACCGAAGCCCCGATGAACTTCAAAGAACTGCGAAGAACAAGGAAACCCTAATGGATCAAGAAAGGAAGGAGGAAAGGACTTACTGTAGCCGCGGAAGCAGCGGAGGTGTGCTGTAGAACTCTCGTACGAACAGGTTGATGCAGCGGCCAACGGTGAGGTAGAGGCGAGGCTTGATGATGGCGGCGGCGCTCAGGTGCAGAGGTGTCGCGAGGAGGAAGAAGAAGCGAATGAGACAAAGGGAAAAAATGATAAGGACCCGTGGTCCTATTTATAAGGCGAAGCGATAAGGCGACAAGTGCGGGAATTGAGGAGCTCAAAAATGGATAATTAATAATGGTGTCACCTCGATGACTGAATACACATTAATGAAGGTAATCTACAGCTCCAACAAATAGATGACGTCAGGCCGGTTTATCGTGATCCTGGAGTATGACGTCACGGCGGTTTATAAGATCAAGGTGAAGATGCAAGGGAGGAATTTTTCTAAGTATTGAAGATTGACATGAACAAGTTCAAACCAATCTAGGGCCTAATGTTGGGGATATTACTACTGGACGTAAACTGGCCAGGAGTAGCCGGGTTAGCTCCTTAAAGATAGAAGCCCATGAAGACGTGAATATGGTGGCACTTTACGAAGGCCCAAGGCCCAAAGGCGGGTTAAATCCTGTAGATATAAACCGACCCTGTCATGTAACTTGTGTTGTAAGATAGAGGAATAGAGACCGAGCCGGACACATCTATGATCCGGCCTCGGGACTCTGTAAACCAGCGGGCATCAACCTATGTATATAAAAGGGACGACCCGGCCGCGGTTTGAGGAGGACAGACAACAACTCGAGAGCCAGACAAGCGGATTCGCTCCCTGGCATTCGAAACCCTAGCAATACCAATCACAAATAGACGTAGGCTTTTACCTTCATCGAAGGGGCCAAACTAGTATAAACTCCCCGTGTCCCCTTGTCCGGTTTAACCCCTTTAAGCTAACCCGTTGCGATGGCTCCACGACTAAGTCCTTTCACAAGGACATCTGCCGTGACAAACCCACGACAATCCGCATTCTTTCTTGATCCCGTATTGCCTAACCGGGAATATCGACAAGTGAACGATGCTGCTTGGACTCTGTAATTCAAGCAACCTGTTGCTTTGAAGTTAATGGTCGATAGTTTCATTTTAAGTATCTTGCTTATCGAATCATCATTCAAACATTGATCGTGCTACCTAGTCCAGATTTCTGGGTGCACCCTTCTATCATTGTTAAATTATGTATGTTTTCCTCAAGCATACATCATTATATCATTTGATATGATAGTTTTTACCTCCTTGTTCACATAATTGTGGAGATCTATCTTTACGAAAATCTCGATGAATTGTCGCTGAGTCCATCAGCCACCTCCTCATCCTCTCCTTGGTTTAATGATGAACTCTTGTTTTGGAACTCGCTTCCATAGTTCATCTCCCGAGAACATTACAATGTCATCCCATCAATTTGTGTTGCACCTTTTCTTCTCAGGCATCCTGAGTCTGAAGTATCCTGGCACTAATCAGATCTGGATCTCGGTCAGATATGATGGTTGGAACATATTTCCAAGAGTTATAACATTGGTCTTTCAATATGACCCGGTAAGGTGATATCATGCCTAGCACACCTGACCGGAGGTTCTATTGTTATAGATTCCTTTTCAGTAAGATTATCCATTCTTCCATGAGGAAATTGTAAGACTTATTCTATAAGTTGTTCCTGATGGATCCTTTGTGTATCCATAGCCTGATCTTTACCTGATGACCATGTCAATGCTATCTCGAAGCATGTCTATGGTACTCCAATTTTCAACAAGAACATTTAAAGCCCAATGTTAAATATTTCCCGCTTAATTATCCAAACACCACTGTATGGGTAATGTCCTGAAATTTCTCTCCCCTTACCTAAAGAGTTTTCTACATTATATCCTGTCATGGATATTGTGCTTTGCTTGTCCTTGGGAAGGATATACCTTGAAATATGTGTTTAAACACATGTTCTTCTCCATTGTACTGTTTAATCTGATAATCATATTTTTCTTCCCATTGATTGGGTTAACTTTTCTTGTTATCTATATGATCTAAGCAGCAATATTCTCCTGCTTATGTAAACACCTCGGTGTACGATTCTGTCAGCAAGACCCTGTTACTATTGTTGATGACATTCCGGTAGCCACCGATGGTCGAGAACTTTGCCTATTGGTCCACCTCGTTCAGCGAGCAGGAAAATGGTTGTCTTCGTCCCTCGCCCTTGGTACCGACGTTGTTGCTGACATAACTGACAGGCTACCCTCTGACATGCCTTCCTATCCTGACCGTGCAAGATGTCACCGTTACTCCTACTTTTATCCCACATGGTGGCCCCTTAACCCACGGTTCCATAGGATCGAAACCTGACTCTCCTGTAAACCCCAGCTCCTAAAGGTTATTCCTCATGCTTGACTTCTTATGTTATTCACGGGCCACCTACCAAGTGATCTACTCTGGTATCAGATGCAATACTTATTCTCGTTGCTCTGAACCCCCTTCACCTTCTGATTAGGCCATCCAACGATTGCCTGCCCATTGGAAACTTCTTCTGGTACCTTCTTACTTTACTCTCGATATTTTCTGAAGTATCTATTTGAGAGTTACTCATGTGATCATTCATGGGGTAACCCCCAGATGATTTCCCGTGATAGCATTCTATCGATGCCGGACTGCCCCTTTCCTATTCGTAAGTACGATGAAGACTCCAAAGAAAGGATGATGACTTCATCATGTTGACCTGAAGCAGAGGTATCGAAACATCAATGTTATGGAAGAGCAACCAAGACCGAGAAGACTCGTTAGAATTTCGTAAACAAATCCCTTCCCCCTTAGTCCCCTCTTAAATCTCGGGATGAGATTTCTTGTAGTGGAGGAGAATTGTGACGCCCGGATAATTAGACTACAGTAATTCCCTGCTAATGATGCCACATCACCACTGTCATTGTAGTTAATCTCGGGTTAGTTCAAAACCCATTCAAATTCAAAATTGAATGAAAGGCCAACAACAAAAGTTTTCAAACTTTAAAACTAAAATGTTCGGGTTATGCCAAATAATGCTAAGTTAATTATGGGGAAGAAACCCCACTTTTACAAAATGTTTTAATGCTCTAAAATGATTAAAGCAGTAATTGAGACAATTAAATAAGTGCCTTTAATATTTTGTAAAATGATAAACTATTTTATTTTGAGGTAAAACCTTTTAGGGTAGTGGGTTATTTTGAAACACTATTTTTGGAGCCATTGTCATATTTTACTAAACTAAAAATAAAGTGTAACTAAAATAAAATAGAAATGAATAAATAAAAGGAAAAGAACAGTTAAAAAAGAACAAAAGAAAATAAGCCCCCCCCCCTCACTGGGCATCAGCCCAGCTGGCCACTGGGCTAGCCAGGCCGGCCCAGCCGGCGCCCACTCCCCTCCTCCATATTCCCACTTCGGGGGAAACCCTAACCCGTAACCCCTCACTTTCCCACATCGCCTCCCTCTCTCCCCCACCACCTCTCGATCCCATCTGGATCGGGGTGGGGATCGAACGACGACACTGACGCCTCACCCCCTCGCTGCGTCGACCACCACTGCCGCCTGAGACACCACCTCGCCGACTTGCTTCATCTCCGATCCTATCGTCCCCGTCGCCCTCCTCGCACCCCGCTGCCCCATCCCTACAGCCCCTGTGAGCTCACCGTCTCCTCCTCTTTTCCTCGACCGACACGCGCTCACGACCGCAGCCTCCTCCCCGTGGCTCCGGTAGCCAGAGCTGCTTCTAGTGCTCGCCTCGCCTGCTCTGCTGCTCCAGGCTTTGCTTTGGCTGCACCCCGCGCACCTGCGCTGGAGCCCGCGCTCCAGGCACGCTCGCACCGCACGGCGCCGTCGCGTGCCCACGCGCCCGCCTCCCCTGCGCCGGCCACGCTCAGCGTGACCCAGGGCCTTCCACGCCGCCCGGCCATTCGCCTCGTCTACGCTCCCGTTCCCCTGCTCCGCAGCCCCTCGCGTGTACGCGCCCACGGCACTGCTCGCACGCGCCCCCTGCCACCACCTCCAGCCGACGTGGTGCTCCGCCCGCCTTCTGCTCGCGCGCGTGCCAGCCCCCTGTCCTACGATCGCCCTGCCGCCGCCCTTTCCTCGCCGCACCGTGCCGCTGCACCCCGGTGCCCCGCGCGTGCCTCCCTACCCGCCACCGGTCGTCGCTCCCCGCCTGTCGTCCACTCCGCGGCGCTCGACTCCGCTCGCACGCCCACCCTGCCACCACCTCCACAGCTGCTGACCAGCACCGCCGCCGCCCCGCGCCGGCGCTGCCCTGCTGCAGCTCGCTGCGGTGGCCGTCGGCGCCCCACCAGTCCCGCCCCGCGGTGACCTGGGCGAGCTCCTTGCCGGGCTGGTGCCCATTCGCCCGCGCCCGTTACGCCCGAACCCGCCAAGACCCCCCTGCCTATGACACAGGGGCCCACCTGAGAACGAAAATAAATAAATATAAAAAATATAACATATAAATTAATTAATTAATTAACTAAATAATTAACTTAATTAATTATGATTAAATTAACTAATTATGATTAAATTAACTAATTATGATTAATTAACCTAATGACTAATTAACCTAATTAACTACTGTTAATTAACTAAACAGTCTATGACCAGTGGGACCCACCTGTCAGGTTGACGAGGTCAACTGCTGACGTCATGATGACATCAGCAAACACTGTTCTGGATAATGTTGAATTAAATAATTAAATAAATCCTAAAAATGATTTAAATCATTTAAAATTAATATAAAATAAATCGTAACTCGGATGGAAAAACTTTGTACATTAAAGTTGCTCAGAACAACGAGACGAATCCGGATACGCAGCCCGTTCGTCTGCCATGTATACCTAGCATAGTGAACACGCAACTTTCCCCCTCCAATTCATATATCCGAAAAAGTGAAACCCCGGGGATATTTCCCCGGATGTTTCCCCCTGTCGGATTTCGGGTTCCGGCAGACCCTTATGGTTCGAACTCAGGGGTGCGCGCGAAGATTACGTCTTCTACCTCTCCGTCTTGCAAGGATCTGGACTACTGAAAGAACTGCACAAGAGACACAAGGTTTATACTGGTTCGGGCCACCATTGTGGTGTAATACCCTACTCCAGTGTGTGGTGGGTGGATTGCCCCTTGGGGCTGATGATGATGAACAATACAAGGAAGAACAGCCTCGCGAGGGTCTGCTCGTGGCTGGGGCAATGAACTGCTGGGAGGAGTTCAGCCACCTTTCTCTCTCTCTCTCTCTATGGTTCCAACCTTTCTATCGAGCCTCCCCTTCCTTTTTTCCAACCCCTTTGCTTTGTGGGCGGCTGGTCCTATTTATAGAGGCCCTGGTCCTCTTCCCAAATATTGAGCGGGAAGGGAGCCAACAATGGCGGTCTAATTTGAAGGGGGACAGCAAGTATCAGCTATCCTGACAAAAGTAGTCTTTGCCTTCACAAAGCTCTGGTGATGACGCCGTCTTGGGCTCCACGGTGACCTCCGTCTCGTAGTCCTCCTGGTCTTGGTCTCGTTGCACCAAAATGGCAACCTTTGCCTGATGCCTCGGTACTCCACGGCTGCGCTTGCTCCCTTTGCACCAAAGAGGAAAGGAGGACGCTGCGCGGGCTGGCACCCGCCTGGGCCCTGAGTCGTCATGGCTTGCGTCACGGGCACCTCGCGAGGTACCCCGCCTTGATTTCTCCGCCTCCTCATGAGCCAGCCTGACGAGGCCACGTCTGAGGAAGCTCCACGTCGTCCGCCCCGCGAGGCTTGGCCCCTCGCGAGGGTCTTGAGTCTTGTGTTGATGAAGATGGGCCGTGCTGGGCCCCCTTTGAGCCACGCCGCAGGCCGCGGGCAGGCAAGTCTGGGGACCCCCATTCCCTGAACGCCGACAGTAGCCCCCGGGCCGAAGGCACGCCCGGACTTGGCCGTGCTGAGAGGCGAAAGGGCGAGGGCAAAGCACCGCGGGCCCTAACAGCCTGCGGCCTTGGGCGCCGCGTGGCGGTTGATTGGACGCAAGTGCTTCAGGAACCACGCAGGTTGATAAAGGAGCGGCATCTGCCCAGACTTTGCCTTTTGCTTTCTCCGGTTGCTACTCAGATACCCTTTCTTGTGCCTCCCCTTTCTTCCTCCAAATTTCCAGATCTACTCCGGCCGCGTGACCTAGGAAGCCATGGCGCCTCGTCAGCCTCCGGCCAAAGCTTGGTACTCTCCTACTCTGGACTTGCCGAGCGTGTCCGAGGCAGTCCTCGCCCGGCTGTGCCGGATGGCGGCGGCGCAGGGCATCGATGGGGTGCGGGTGTTCAAGGCCGGCTCCGCCACTCCTGAGGGCCGAGGGAGCACCTTTTACCCTCTCTTTGTAAGCTCCATTGCTGCGCGCCTGGTGCCTCCCTTCTCCGAGTTTTTCTTCTCTGTCCTCCGCCATTACAACTTGCAGGCTCTGCATCTCCGCCCCAACTCCGTCCTTCTCCTGGCGATCTTCGCTTATTACTGCGAGGCTCACGTAGGGGTGCAGCCCTCAGTGGCCTTGCTGCGCCACTACTTCTCCCTCCGGGTCTCTCGTGGTTCTCCTTCCGCGTGCACGAGCTTCGTCGCGTATGGCGGCACCATTGCCATCTCGAATCCCGGGAAGAGGATTGAGGGCTTCAGGAGCAAGTGGGTCTTGGTAGATGCCGGGCGCATCCACCCTCAGCAGATCTTGCCCGCGGAGCAGCCCGCGAGCTCTAGCGACTGGTGCCGGGCGGAGCTCACGGACCCCCGCGCGAAACTGGTGTTGGAGAAGATGGACGCGGACCTGAGGCCGGTCAGAACGGCGGCGGCAAAGTTGTCCGGTGCATTGCTGCTGAGGGAGTTCCTGGAGCACCAGCTGGCTCCACTCTGGCAGTACTCGCCTCCGATGTGGAGGCCTCATCCGAGCCCTGCGGCCTTGGGCGACGAAGATTTGGCCGCGGTCCTCCAATCTTTGGTCGGGGGCGAGGTGTCAAGGTTGGAGGGCGCTCCCAAGCCCTTGTTCCTTCGCGACGACTGGGAGCAGGTGGTGGAGTCCATGCCCGTTTTCAACGGGGACGGGCCCGTACCCGTGGCGGCTTCCGAGGGACTGGTGAACATGTCCTCCGGCGACTCCAGCAAAGAGGAGGACGAGGAGGAGCGGGAAAATGGGCCTGACTCCGAGGCGACCGACGGAGAGTCGAGGGCTCCCCTCCCCCGGCGCAGGCCCCGCGATCTCTGCCTTTCTTCGAGCGACGATGACGAGGACGAAGATGAGCAGGTTGGCGGGAGCTTGCCCCTGATCCCGAAGAAGGACAGGACCGGGCTGATCTCCCGCGGGTCTGCCCCTGCCCGGAGGCAGTCTGCAGACGCGCCTCCTACTTCCGAGGTTGACCCTTCCAGCCGGCTGTCAGGCTTCAAGTTTGGCTTGAGGCTGCCCGAACTCACCGGTGATGACCCGTAATTGCTTGACCCTTGTCTTTATTTCTTGTTCCGCTGCCGAGGCTTGACGTTCGCATCTCTTGAATAGGCTGGCGCCCGCGACGAAGAAGCCGAAGGGGGCTCCTGAGGCTCCATCCATGGCAGCGCCTTCACCTGTGGAGGGGGGTGACCGTGGCGCGCGGGCCTCTCCTGCCCGGTCATCCTCGCGAGGCCTGGCCGAGCTGGCTGGGGCGAGCTCAGCCACCATGGCCCAAGTGACTCCTATGGGGCCTTTGCCCACTACAGCCACCACAGCCGCTGGGGCGCAGCAGGCTCCACCTCAGGACGCTGTGGTCTTGCCGTCGCCACCTTCTTCCCCCGTTTCGCCGACTGTTGTTTCTCCAACTCCTCCTGCCGTCCTGGAGCCTGCTGTTGCTGGACTGGACCGGCTGCGGCAGGATCTTCTTGCCGACCCTCGCCTGGTGGCCGGGCGCTTGGAGCTAGCTTCAGGATGGATTCGCTCCGATGCCTCGATCCAGGCGGCGCTGGTTCAAGCCTCGACGACCTGCGACGTGGAGAGGCAGGCCGTCCTTGAGACGAAGGCTGCTCGTGACACAGCCCTGGGGGAGGTGGTTGAAGTCCGCGATCGTTGCAAGGCGCTGGAGGATGAGCTGCAAGGCCTGCGGGACCAGCTCGTGAAAGAGGTTCGTCTTTGCCAGGAGCAAGAAGAAGGCATGAAGGCTCGCGAGGTGGCCATCGAGGGCCGGGAGGCCAAGCTCAAGAAGCGCCGCGACCGCCTGGGTGCGCTGGGGAAGGAGTTGGAGGAGACGAAGGTCGAGATGGACAGCAAGGCCCAGGTTCTTGCCGAGGATCGCGTGGCCTTCGTAGACATGGAGAAGAAGGCTCGTGCTTCGCTGAAGATGCTCTACGCCAGTGGCCTGGAGAGCCCGCTGGCCGGCGGCGAGGACGGCCCCGCCAAGCTGCTTCCCTTCCTGGTTCATGATCTTGAGGATGTCACCCTTGGCCTTGGCCCCACGGCCGAGGCCGAGGCACGTGTCCTGTCTTCTGCTGTGCTGACGCGGGTCTTCACCCACATCTACCTTCGCGACCCCAGCGCCGACCTTGACAGCCTGTTGGAGCCAGTAAGCGGCGAGGGTGCTGCCGCTGCTGCCGAGGCCGTGAAGGGTCGCGCGGAGGCTCTGCTGGGGAAGTTCCGGGCCTTCAGTATCAAGTCGAAGCAGGATGCTGCCGGTCCTGCTTCTCCATGAGGCGGGGCCACCCGCGCTGCTCTACCGCCGCCGAGTGAATCCGCTACTGCTCCTGCCCTGCTTTTAATTCCTGCACATGCATTATGCCTCGGGGAGGCGTTTAAACTCACGTTTGGTATTGAGATGACAGTATGGACTGTAATATTTGCTTTTAAATTCCTTAAATTTTATGCTTTCTTCCCTACTTGCCTGTGTTCTACGCCGGCAGAGCCCGGCCCCGCGCGTACCTCACCCAGCATTAGCCCCGACCAGAAACCGGGACGGGACCAAAGGAGTGAGGGGCTACAAAGACAGTTAGGCTCCTGAGTCGCGATGCTCAGGAGTCCCCCTTGGCGCATGAACAACAAGTAGGGAGGCGTGATGTAGGTGGATCTTCCGTTTTACGTTTGCAGAGCCTGACTCCGCGCGTACCTCACCCAGCATTAGCCCCGACCGGAAACCAGGACGGGACCAAAGGAGTGAGGGGCTACGGAGCCAGTTAGGCTCCTGAGCCGCGATGCCAGGAGCCCCCCTTGACGCACAAACAGCAAGTGATGAGGTTAGATGCAAGTGGGACCACCGTTCTACGTCTGAAGAGCCCGGCCCCGCGCGTGCCTCACCCAGCATTAGCCTTTCGGAACTAAGGAGTGAGGGGCTACGGGATCAGTTAGGCCCCTGAGTCGCGATGCTCAGGGGTCCCCCTTGACGCTCAAACGACCTTCATACCTTGGCTCCGGTCGGGGAGAGTTGCGCGGCGAACCAGGCCCGAGGGGCCTGGCTGGGTGGCGTACGTCTGGGCGTGACCCAGGCACAGCCCCTGTGCCCAGCCCCCTCGCGCGGCGCTCCCGAGGGGAGGCGTTGCGATGAGGCTAGACACTGAGCTCTGGGCTCCCTGAGGTTGATGCGGCCCGGGGGCCACCCTCAGTTGTTTATCACCAGCGCGGAGCATAGCGCTTCCGCATGTGGACGGGCATAGCCGCTCCTCGGCAGTGTCGTCAGCCAGCGCGGATCATGGTGCTTCCACTGGTACGTCGGAGGGGCCTCCCCTCCGGGAGGAGCCCCCGGGGCGTGTACAGCCCCGCCCTGACACGTGGCCGGCACGGTAGGGCTAGGTGAGGTGTATCTGGGCACCCGTGAGCCAGCGCGGGACTCAGGGGCCCCTACCTCTAGGCGGGTTGCGCCTGGCACTGGGCCTTATCTTGTGCTGTGTTCCTGCAAATTTGGTTAGATGCCGGCACTCTATGTCCTCGGGTCCCGGACCTCGAGCTTGTCTCAGCCGTCGCTGGTATGCCAGGTCGCGATGCCGTGGACATGGCCAGAGGGTGAGGGCTGGAGAGCCAGTAAGAGCCCTGAGTCGCGATGCTCAGGTACCCCCCCTTTAACGTGCAAGTGGTCGACATGGAGAAGAAGAGGTCCGTGGACAGGCATCAAGTAATCAAGCATGACGGGTGAATTTATAGTCGGAAATAAACGCAAGGGAGATACATGCCGCCGGGCCTGGCCCGAGCGACTTGGGGAAGATGCAGCCCGAGGGGTGCCCCCAACAAAGCAAGCTAACGACATGAAATAAAAGGGATACATACCGCAGGTACGGATCCATGCGGCCTGGGAATGATGCAGCCCTGGGAGGGTGCTCCCAGCTGGAAATGAAACTTGTAAGATGTCACCTGAAGGTGTCGAGGGCGAAAGGGTGTTGATGCAGCAGACTCGGCGGGCTGCGTAAGCCGATCCTCACGAGCCCCCAGGCCTAGGGGCCTCGGGAGGCTCCGGAGGCACTGGTAGCTCTTTGCGAATCATCTCCATCTCCGCCAAGGCTGCGGAACGCCTGTCTTCTTGAGCCTCCATGATGCCCCTCATGAGGCGCTGGCACGTTGCAACCGTGCTCGGCAAGCCGTAAGGCATGCGAACATAGCTATGGGGCGGACCCCCGCAGCGCCCCACTCGCGAGGGCCAGTGGCGCTCTACCGTAGCGACTTGGTTGAGCCCTGGTATGTTGATGCAGACGCGCAGCCTACCATCCTCGCCTGGATGGGGAGCCACAGCCGGTAGATGGCGGCAACCCCTCATGATTCTTGATTCCTGTAGTTCTTGAATGGCCTTGTCGATGAACTCCTGTGGGTCTGACCTTCCTTGCCTTGCTCCTCCTTGAGGGAAACATGCTTCATAACACGCCTCCATGTGGTGCCCAAGCGCCTCCCTCGTGACCTTGGCCAGGTCGGTGGCCCTCCAGGGAGAGCCCCCGAGCCCTGCCTGAGGAGGGCGCTGGGCGCGCTTTCCTATGCGATGGAAGGAGGTTCCCCCTGGGAAGATGTGGGCCCTGAGTGGCCCGCCTCCCGAGGGGCTGGTCCGGACGATGTCTTCTTCTTCTTGGGGGTGGTCTCAGGAAGCCTCCTGCTTCCGCGATCCGGGTCTTCCAGTGATGCGGCCTGAAAGGCTCGCTCCAGGGAACACACTGCATCCTTCTCTTCACAGGGCACCGTGATGACTCCGCCACTTCCTGGCATCTTGAGGACGTTGTAGCCATGGTGAGTTACGGCCATGAACTTGGCCAGCACTGGGTACCCGAGGATGGCGTTGTACGGCAGACGGATGTGGGCGACGTCGAAGTCGATGAGCTCGGTGCGGTAGTTGTTGCGTGCCCCGAAGGTGACAGGGAGGCGGACCTGCCCAATCAGGACCGTGGAGCCGTCGGTGACTCCGGAGAAGGGCTTCGTTGGCTGAAGCTGGTCGTAGGGCACTTGGAGATTGTTGAACGTTTCCACGGACAGGACGTTGAGCCCTGCCCCACAGTCGATGAGGGTCCTGGTGACCAGTACATTGTTGATGACTAGGGAGCAAAGCATCGAGAGGACCCTGGCTGTGGCTGCACACTTGAGTTGATCTGCTGAGCTGAATGTGATGGAGCAGGCAGACCACCTGAGAGGGCACATTGCTTCAAGCCTGGGGAGGACTGCATTCACTTCACGGGCAAACTTCTTGAAAATGCGTTGTGAGGCCGGGGCTTGAGCTTCGCCCAGGATGCAGGCGATTGCGCGTGGCTCCTGGAAGCCCCCAGCCCCTTCGTCTCGATGGCGGTCCTCGTTTCTCCTTGGCTGAGGCAGCAGTGGGGGAGGCCTGCGTTGCCCTGTGGGCGATCCTCACGAGGCTGATCCCTCCAGTCCCCCTCGCGAGGCAGGTCTCGCCAGCGATCCTAGTGAGGTTGATCGCGTCACCCTTGGCGCGGGCCGCGGTCTTCCCAGCGTCCTGCGTTTCTTCCTCCTCCTCGGCCGTAGCCCCGATCGGCGCGTTCGGGACGACGACAGATCCTTCCTTCTCGTACGGCACGGAGTTCTTGGCATTCGCTGGTGTTGTGGGTGTGGAGGTCGTGGTACACACAGTACCGGCCGCCCCTGGAGGACTCAGGCAGATCTTTTCCCCGCTTGGTGTCTGGTTCTGCCGCGAGCACGGCAGCCCCCTTGCGCTTCACGTCCTTGGCCTTGGGCTTCTTCTCTCTGGGTCTGCGGCAGGCAGCTCGAGGAGGGGGAGGCGTCCCTCCTCAGCCCTGGCGCACTTGGTCGCCAAGTTGAACAGCTCCAGGGAGGTGCACAGGTCTTCATGCATCGCCAGCTCCTCCTTCATCTTGACATCGCGCACACCATCGGAGAAGGCCGAGGTGATGGCCTCCTCGGACACCTTGGGGATCTTGAGGCGCGCGCTGTTGAAGCGCTGGATGTACTTTTGCAGGGTCTCTTCGGGTTGTTGCTTGATGCGGCGCATGTCGCTCACGGCGGGTGGCCGGTCACAAGTACCTTGGAAGTTGGCGATGAAGCGGGTGCGCATCTGGTCCCAGGAAGAGATCGTGCCTGGAGCCAGATTCAGGAGCCAGGTGCGAGCTCCTTCCTTGAGCACCATGGGGAACCAGTTCACCATGACCTTCTCATCCCCGCTGGCAGCTTCGATGCCTAGCTCATAGAGCTGGAGGAACTCTGCAGGGTTAGTCGTGCCGTCATAACGAGGAGGCAGGTCTGGCTTGAACTTGCCGGGCCACGCGACGCTACGCAGCTCGGTGGTGTAGGCACGGCAGCCTGCGGTGGCCACGAAAGGCTTCGGCTGGTGGAGAGCTCGGTCATGAGGGTCCCCACGCGCTGCAGCTAGGAGCAGCGCGGGGTCTTGGTGTGCCGGAGCCGCAGCAGGGTTGCGGCGTGCCAGAGCAGGGAGCGCCCGGGCAGCTCCTTGTGGGCGAGGGACTTCTTGGCAGCTCCGTTCTTGCTGCGCTGGCACCTGACGGAGCGGGTTCCTCCCAGGGGCCACGCGCCTTGGAGCCACGGCGTCTTCTTGGAGAGGAGGCGGCTGGTACGCCCACGGAGCTTCGTCGCCCGCGCGGGGCGGGGTGCGGCGTAGTGGAACGAACGGCGCGGGAGAGCCCCCCGCGGCGCGGACGAGCTCGGCGACGCGGTCGAGCCACTCTTCGTAGACGTCGTCGACGGGACGGTAGCGCAGGAGCTCGTTTGCCGCGATGAGCGCAGCTCGAGCCTCCAAGGGTGCGCGGAGCATGGGGGACGAAGAACCAGCTGGTGTGAGCGATGGAGTAGTGATGCAGCCGTCTTGCCGCACGGACGGATGCTGAGACGACGCTTGCTGCTCGCCCCCCCCCCCCCCCCCCCCCCCCCCCCCCCCCCCCGCCGGGCCGGTGGCGGCGTTGATGGCAGGTGACGGGGAATGATGAGGACGTCTGCCGACGGGCGCAGTCTGGGCGATGCGGGAAGCGATGGCGGCCCGGTGCTCAACGCATAGTTGTGCTCCATGCATTGGGTTTCCGGGGGAGATAACAAGGCAGAGTAAGGAGCTTTTTGTTACATTGCTTAGGCTGGTCATAGTGGTGAGTAACTTGGACTAGTACAACATGCATATGTTACTAGTCTATGTTACTAGTACTACGCGAAGTTTGCCGTTGGAAGTGAGCCGATCTGGCTCTCCTGAGCTAGCAAGGTTTTTCTAGCCCACCCAAGCTAGCTGGCCCACAAAACCTAACACATTTTAACAGTCACAAACGCCTAACCTTGCCCGGCTATGCTATAAGCTGTTCTTGCTAAGGATCCAAACGCTCCCTAAGTAACAACGCTCGCTAGCAACGAGGCCAGGAGGGGATTGAGATGTGAAGTTAATGGACAACGCCTAAACATTTTGGGAATATCTGATTTCCGTAGGATGACTTAACACCTAGATGGAGGGAGTACTACACCTCAGTCTAGGTTTGATGGAATATTCGTCACCTCTTCTCTTCTTGTACATACTCCATTTGTATCTCACTTCCTGTGGCTTCACACTCACACGATTTTCCTATTCTATGAACCTGTGTGTGCGTGTGCGCGTGTGTGTGTGTGTGTGTTTAACAACATGTGTGTGTTAGAGAGAGCGACAGATCGACCTACTCCTACATAGAGATGGTGTGTAGTGTACGATTTTAGTCGCCAGAGTCAGTGCATCCTCTCATTTCCGGGCATTCGGTAGGGACAGGCGGATAGCTGCCACGCCCGCTCCTGACCAGCCTGGCCCACCCAAAGCCCCTCCATCGCACGCGCGCTTCCCGCCCGAAACGGTTAGTGCCACATTCATGCACGGGCAGAGTGGACGCGACCTCTCACCGGCGCCTGCGTTGAAGGGACAAGCAGATTCAAGAGTGATGGTTGCTTCGTCCGTCCAACTTACTGTTGGGTCTATGTGATTTGACGGCTCATTGGTCATTATTACTGAGGTGGTAGGACTGCTGGATGTCCCACGCTTTCGGCGAAAGGAGGTACTACTAGATTACAATTTTCTCCATTCTTACGGTGGAGGAGTGCAAGAGCAGTGAAAACACGCAGGCTCAGTGATTACATGGCCCACCTCACACTGTCACCATATTTTCTGGACACCGTGCGACACCTAACTCTTTACATAGTACTCCCTCCATTCCTAAATATAAGTCTTTGTAGAGATTGCACTAGGTGGACTACATACGGAACAAAATGAATGAATCTACACTTAAAATGCATATATATACATCCGTATGTGGTTCATGGTGAAATCTCTACAAATACTTATATTTAGGAACGGAGGAAGTACTTGTATAGTACATACTGTAATTTATCAGCGAGATAGTAAAATGCGGTATGTGCGATTCAAGATTACTGGGACTAGTTGATGAGACATAAACTCATCACAAATACAGTACGTAGAAGCCAGTAGAGGTATGTGCTGGTCAAAGAAGTAGAGAAATATCCACATGGAGTGATGTGGGCAGCTGGAGTAGTGGTGCAAGTCGGCTGTAAAGGGCGTTGTACCTGAGGGATGTCGGGACGTAGCTCAACCAAGAGGAGGGCGGCGGGAGGAGGAAACTACCCACGTTGCGGCAGTGAGAAATGGACGAAGGCAACCTCACCGGCTTTGTGAGAGAGAATGGTGGGGACCCCTGATCGGGACATGCCGACAGTGGGTTTTCGCCGTTGGGGACGGCGACCGCATCTACACTAAGCATCCACCCCTTCCCCTGGCGGAAGTGATCCGCCGGGATGTTAGAGATGTGCCCACAGTGGTTTTGTGCGAGAGAGTGTGAAAACTGACGAGAGCAACCCCAGCAAGCAACCGTGTAGGCTCGTCCTGCCTATGTATATACTAGAGCGGTTTCCTTTTCTCTCCATATGAACATATTTATATTGTGTACATGCCACTGAAGAAAAAAACTTTATTTATAAATGACGCGGCACCTACTAATCGTTCTCCTATAAACCTTGCGCTTAGCATCTCCAAACTATTAACCTTGAGATTGGCTCTTCGCCTTTTCGGGAAGTCGAGCAATAATGGTACTGCAGTATATATTGTTCTGGCTATATGAGACCGAATGAATTGCTGCACGTCCACCACGTGGCGAGGGTCGAGGGGCGAGGGCGAGTGCGTACTATTACGTCTGTTTCAATATGGACTACATACGGAGCAAAATGAGTGAATCTACAGTCTAAAATACGTCTATATACATCAGTGTTTGGAGTATGTACTAGTAGTTCATATTGAAATCTACTAAAGGACATATATTCCAAACAATATGATAATCTCTCTAACCAAGGTAGGGACGAGGAGTAAATGAAGGGAGTACTAGTAAAATTTTCTCCTCGTCCCGCGAGCCACCGCGCGCGTGGGCGAGGGAGCGGGCGTACTAAGCAAGCTTCTCCTCATTCTGCGAGTTGACGGGACACATCAAAAGTACTCCAGTGTATAGAGCCTTGCCTCTAAGGTAGGCCCCACATGGTTTGCCTATTTTTTAACATAACGCGTCAAGTCACAATTTGTTTGTTCACCCGTGGTAGACAATCCTCCCTCCATCTAGTGGACAACCAGTACACATGTCAAGTTACCACATGGGCTGCCTTTTCGTACAGAAATGAGCTCCACCGTGTACCAGCGCGGGTGTGGTTGGGAAAGAGATGGGAGTACGTGCGCCGTGCGTGCACCTCTTCTCTTCGTCCATGTCCCCCCACCTACGCAGGTGTGTGTGAGAGATACAAACCTAGACAAATGGCTTGTGCATTCGTGAATGTATTTGTGGGAATATGTGTCAATGACATCTCAAACAAAATTTTGCATGCAATGTGTGTGAAATGGAGGCCTATCCATATCATATATAGAGGGTCGGGCGATCCACGAGAAGAGAGGGAGGGGTCGTAGATATCAATAGAGTCGAAGAGAGGATCAAGTGGGTGGGTGCGAGATCGATGAAGAGAGACATCAAAATTGTGTGTGTGTGTGTGTGTGTGTGTGCAAGTCAAAGATATAGGGCGACTGACCTAGCTACCGGAACGTCAGAGGGCACATGTCAAGTTTTTGTGTGGCAGGGAGACATGACTAGAGCGCTCGATGTATCGGTGTGTGTGTGTGCGAGGGGGTGGGGGGAGGGGTAGTAAGATGCCTAACTATAGAGGTAGAACAACTCGTATATGTGTTGAGAAGGAGAGACCCAGCTATGTCTTGAGGGAGATCGGTCGACGTACATAACTGAAGGACGGGAAATAGAATGGGACAGAGAGAGAGGAGAGAGAGAGAGGGAGGGAGGGAGAGGGGTAGAGTGCTAGATGGGTGATGGAGTTTCTTCTCGAAGATGGTGGGAGAGGCCTACTAGACAAACTGAGGGTGGAACTGCAATATTATCAATAAGAGTGGGGATGTGTTTCTGTGTGTGCTTGTGCGTGATAGATCTGTTGGGACACATCCATGGATGATGAAGGGGAACCATGTGTTTGGTAAGCAAACCTACCTAGATCGGTAGATCAATTGTTGTTTGTTGGAGGAAGGGAGAGACACAACTAATGAGGTAGATCGATCGACGTGTGGGAAAAAACGAGTTATAAGGACCTAGCTAGCTATATGTATAGCAGGAGATCGGTCGGTGTACGTCCATTTGTTAGAGGCAAATAAGGCCCAACGAGACGGATAGACAGAGAGAATGGAGCTAGGAGGTGGTGTGAGAGGCCCAGCTACTAGCTAGATAGGGGGAGGAGTGTGCGGTTGTGAGATCGATGAAAAGAGGGGCGAGAGTTTACACATGTGTGGGACCATATGAGAAACATGAGGCAATGACACATAAAGGAGTAGATTGAAGGTGTGTGTGTATGTTGTAGGCAGACATCACTGGAGAGGTTTATCGATCGGTGGGTGTCGGAAAGGAGTTGTGGAGACTGTGGGAGAACGACCTAAAGAAAAAAATGAATGTGCGCGATGGATAGAATGCTGAGGGAGGGGGAGGGCGAGGAGGGCGTGTGCATGCACGAGAGAAAGTTAGTGGTAGCTACAAAGGTTAGAGGATTGTGTGGTTGTAAGAGACTAACAAAGATCATAATTTGATATGAAAGTGGATTCATATATTTGAACAAGAGATCACAGTGTTTTAAACATATGTATGCATGAATATAGCGGTGATACGCGTGTTGTGGTTTTGCACATGTTATACCATAATGTGATAATGCATGGCGTTTGCAACTCACAGCTAAATGTCGAACAATCTAAACCATACTATACATCGAACAATCTCACATTTTATTTGAATTCGTGATAATGTGTGGCGTTTACAGCTTACAACTAAATATGGAACAATCTAAACAATACTATATATCGAACATTCTCACATTTTATTTGAATTAGTGGTAATGTGTGGTGTTTGCAACTCACATCTAAATACTTGTAAGCGTAGGGGACGGGGCACCATACATAATGTGATAAACACATTATATATATGAGACATGGTTTAGTTTGTGAAGATCTAGCTAGAGCTTGAAATGTACTATGATTTGAAATCAACATAAAGTGGATTCAAAAAATCGATTTCAATTCATATAGTACACATAGTTCATATGTAACTCGAGACTAATCATGTGGTGTGTTGTGAAGATAGTACACAAACGATGGTTTAACTTGACAATAATGATGATTGTTGATCTTATTAAAACAGATAAACGAATTCAAATGCTTTCACTTCACAACAATCATTATTGTAGATCTTATTCAAATAGAGAAACATATTCAAATTTAGTTCGTATTGAAGCGGTAGTATATACGTTTGGAATGCACTAAAACGTTCATTTGAGTACTAGGTTGCATGCATTATACACGTAGAAAAATATTTTAATTGAACATAACATGAATTCAAAGTTTTGAATGACATTTGTAGTGCGCATTGATTTGGTACAGTACACGTTAGGCTTGTCCGGAAATTTCAACCCGCGCCTTGTTAGCCCGAAATATTTAAGATATATATTTTTCTCGTTGTGCTCCGACAACTCCCTCCATCTCAACCCGTGCCTTGCTATTCCAAAATTACAACGCGCGCGAAAACTCCCACCTCCTGTGAAATCCCGACACACGAAATGCCCGTGATACCCCTGAACCGAAAGAACCGCCTCAAATCGATGGGGGTACTTTCGTAACTTACCCACATTTCGGACAAGCGCGTCCCTAAGCCATGGTTCCCCACTCCCATCCCATCCGCCCACCCATTCATACACCGAGGCCAGGAAAACACGTGAAGCCCCACACCCTCCTCCGTCCACCACCCAGCCGGAGCCTCTTCCCCGACGATGTAGTCCACAGCAACACCTCGACGTCCCTCATCCACCGTACCGGATGAGGATCCATCGTCGATCTGGTCGTCCCGTCGGTTCATCCACCCCGTCCTCCAACTCCAAGGAGATGCCCCGATGTTCCCCTCGTCTTTCACGCCACCTCCATTCCCACACCACCGTCTTCACCTGCACCACCGGAAGAGCATCATCATCACCGTTTCCTCGGATGAAGCTGTGGCATAATCGGCGCCACCAAAGAGGTTGTACACTAATCGCCACATTTTCTTCTTGATTCGATCTCACGGTGCTGCCGACGCTCGGTCCTGAGCCGACACGGCGCGGCTCCATCCACGGCGGCGTCGCCGGACACTTCCTCCACGGCGTCGCTCCCTTGGCGGCGGCGTCCACATCAGTAGGAGCTGCTGCTTCTTTAGCTCTCACTCGCGCTGCTGCTCTGCTCTTGCTCTCGGTCCCCTGCCTGGTATTCTCTTGCTCTTGCTCTTTCTCTTGCTCGCGCTGCTGTTCTCGCTCTTGCTCTTGCTTGCGATGCTGCTCCAATTTAGCTACACTTCAGTCAACTGAATCGACTTTTGGGTCAGTCGATTTTCAGGGGGTGGGGGGCTCGCCAGAGTTAAGAAAGAACCAGCTGCAGCGGGGAGGGGGATCTCCGAAGAGGTACCCCACTATCTATCTTAGGGTTCAGGGTGGGGGCGGTGGTCGCCAGCGGTGGTGGGGCGGTGGCGTGGGGATCGCCGAAGAAAAAGCTCGGCATGGGGGGCCTACAGGGATGGCCGGGGCGGCGGCGGACCGGAGGTGGGGAGTATTTTCGAGGGGGGGGGGGGGGGGGGGGGCGGCTGTTTGGCCGGTGGTGGCTGGCGGCTCGGGGGGTGGAGGTTGAAGATGAACTGCAGGCCCTTGATTTCGTATCCAATGGCTACAAAATCGACTGACCAAAGATGAAAAAGTCAGTCGGTTGACATGTAGCCTCACCTCTAGTGCGTTCAGTTTCGACAGTAAAATTCAGTTTCGACAGAAAAATTGAGTTTCGACAGTTAAGTTCATTTTTGACAGTTAAATTGAGTTTCGACAGTTAAGTTCAGAGATGAGCGGCTGATGTATACATCTAGCACTTTGTGGTCATGTATTTTACGTCATCTATTGGAGATGCTATTAGAATTCCACTCAGGTTAACGTTGTCTCTCTTGTCCTGCTTCAGCCTCGGCGTCGTACCTCGGGCTCCAACGACGAAACCCTCCATCACAGCGGAGCAGTACCTTGGGCTCCATCTCTAGACGCCTAAGATCTTCTTCCCCTCCTCCGACAGCCAAGTCAGCCGGAGCATCCTCACCGGCCAACCCAATCACGCTGAGATCGACATGGCTTTGCCAAAGAGGTTGTACACTTGTTGCATATCTTTTTTACTCTACATGTTGCATATGTTGTCCACTAAGCACACGGAGTAACGGGAAATACGATCATTTTATCCTACTATATGACAAGCAGTGAGGTACTAGGCAACTTAGCTATCCGTGATGGACTCTCTTGAACGCCATCATTATTTATCTATGCGCGTTTGAGCTGTGAATTTGTCGATGGCCCTAGGAGTTGAGCTAGTAGGGTAGTGGCCTAGGTCCAAAATAATAGAAGTAGCAAAAAAACATTTTTTAGTGTAGGCTTTTTCTTGCTCAAGCCTGCCTACTGGAATCGCCAGTGCTTGAAAGGAAAAGTGAATGAAAGACATAGGAATTGGAAAGTTTTGTATGGTACTACTTTTCATGAATTTGGTGCAAAGGAATGGAGCAAAGGAAAGCTGTAGGATTTGTTCCTTAAGTGTCTCCTTGAGAAAAAACCGTAGGAATTTTAATTTCCACTTGTCCTCCTTTTCAAATTCCTATTCATGAAACACAAGACTAAGATATAGTAGCATAATAGCATTATAACCATACATTTTCTTGTGGTTTGACTTAATCTCACCATGCTTCTTTGCATCCTGTGATCTTCCAATTCTTGTGAACCAAACACCCAGATTGGCAGAAATCCTCTGTTTTTAAATTATCTGTTTTGCACGTGCATTCCTATCCTATTCCTGTCTATTTCCTATCCCTGCATTGTTAGAATCCTCAAATTCAAACAAGCCCTTACACAATTACTTCTATTACAGATATGTGTCAAAGAAAACCTTGTGTGGTTTGTCCTGTTCCTGTGGTGCTGTGTTCCACCCCAGCTTGGCTGCTCCAATGATGGAAGGGTTCACCACAGCAGGAATCCGCTCTCCAGACTATCTTTCGCCGCTTCAGATCTTCTTCCCCGCCGCCGGCAGCCACGACAACTGCATTACCATCATCAACTGAGAAGATGACCTTGAGGACTACACGGGTCCGCAAGAGTGGTCACACTCTTCCGTGTCTGCTTACATTATGCATCGCTTAATATGATGACATGCTACTTTATCGTCGTGTTCACCTATTAGACCATGAGTCAGGTCCAAACTTATGCTGAAACTTGAGTTTTTAAATGGTTGTGGGGTACATATTGGGGCAGCAATCAGTACTATCTATCTACTATCTGGTTAATCTCGGGTGTCTACTATGAGTTTCATGTTGGGTGCAAACAAACATTAAAGGAGCCATTATCTGTATTTTTAACTAAAGCTATTATCTGCCTGCTATCATTGGTTTTGGGTCTATCCATAGTTTGCTACCATCACTCTGGATTTGTGCATGCACTCCTTACATAATCTCACTATGTTTTATTCCTATGCATGTCAGTTATTGTACACAATGGAACTGAACATGTAGAGCAAAAGAGACGAGCCTTGCATGGCAATAAAATTTCATGCAGACGTCGCTCCATGGTGGGCACAAAGGCAGGCCCCCTCCACCCATTTCGGATCATAATCAAGAGGAAGATAACTGTTCTGAGGGGGATTCAGAAGCAGAAGACCACTCATATTTACCCCATGAGGTCTTCGCTCTAACTTGGCATGCTGATGTTGGTTATATCATGCATATGGTGCCTTGCATTGCTTACTTTATACATCAAATATGTCAACTGCTTAGTTTAGACATGCTTTGTGTGAATGCCATCTGTTTAGTTTATTCATCGTTTATGTGAATTATGCAATGCCATCTTGTTTAGCCAGGCATCATATATGTGAATTTTGCAATGCCATTCTGCTTAGCCAGTCATCTTATATGTGAATTATATCAGGCCATCCTTTTTTCGTTACGTATTACATTTGTCAACAATGTTAGTACATTCAACTACTCTTCGTGTGCATCAGCCATTTGACACGTTGATGGAAAATTCTGGAGTGAAAACAAGGTCTTCAGAGCAGACTATGCTATCTGACGAAGCGCATATCTCACTGGTTACGGATAGCTCCTCAGAGGAGGATTCAGAGACAGATGACCAGTCCTATTTCCCCCCCGAGGTGTATGTTAACTTGGCAGGGTTATGTTGCTTATATCATGCATATGGTGTCTTGCATTGCGATGTCATTTGATTAGTTTAGACATGCTTTGTGTGAATGCCACTTGTTTAATGTCTAATTACCATATATGTGAATTATGCATTGCCATCTTGTTGCAAGACATTATATATGTGAATTATGCAATGCTATCTTGTTGCAAAGGCATTATATATGTTAATTATGCAATGCCATGCTATTGAGCCAATCATCATGTATGTGAATTATATCATGCTATCATTTTTTTGTATTACGTGTTCCATTTGTCGACAATGTTTGTATATTCAACTACTCTTCCTGTACATCAGCCATTTGAAGCGGTGATGGAAGTATCTGGAGTGAAAACAAGGTATTCAGAGCAGACAATGCTACCTGCTGAAGCAGACATCTTGCTGGATATAGAGGGCTCCTCAGAGGAGGATTCAGAGACTGATGACCAGTCCTATTTCCCCCCTGAGGTCTATGCTCGAACTTGGCAGGGTTATATTACCCATGTCATGCATGTTGTCTTGCATTGCTTAGTTTTTACATCATATATGGATTGCCATCTGCTTACTTGCTTACTATATAAATCATATATTTGAATTATATCATGCCATCATGTTTACATACACAACATCTATCTGAATTATGGCATGGGAACCCATTTAATAAAGACATAATATAGTTATATCATCTCATCCTATTTAGTGTTTACAGTCATCATATTTTGAATTATGTCATTCTATCCGGGAATTATATCATGCTATCATGTTTCCATAGGCGGCATGTATGTGAATTATGACATGCCAACCTATTTAATAAACACATTATATAGTTATATCATGTCATCCTATTTACATAGTCATCATATTTTGAACTATGTCTTTCCATCTTTTTTAGTTAGCCATCATAATGTGAAATTGTATCATGCTATCCTGTTTAGTTAGTCATCATATATGTGAATTGTGTCATGCTATCTTGTTTAGTTAGAAAACATAAATGTGAATTATTTCATGCCCTCTTTTATTCCCCACTATCCATTGCACCTGTCTATCATACAATGTCTGTACATTCAATTACTTTTCTTGTTTATCAGCCATTTGAATTGGAGAGGGTGATGACAGTATCTAAGGGAGTAGTAACACGGTCTTCAGAAAAGATAGTTCTACCAGTTGATGCAGATAGAAACACGGTTGTACATGCCCAAGAACTAGCCCCACCACACATAACCCAGACTCTCGCAGATTGTAACCCTACCCAGTTGGACAGAGAACCAGCTACCCCCCTTCTAACCCCAACCCCAGCAGATAGTAACCCAGTTCCAGTTGACACAGCACCGTCTCCACCATAGAACACCCAAACACGAGCAATTAGTAAGGGAACTGCAGTGCCCAAAGCACGAGGACCACCACTCCGAATCCCAACTCAACGCTTAAAGGAGAAGAAGAATTGTTCTCAGGTCAGGTTTTGTAGCTATGGTTCATACTCCTTTGCTCTTGCATCACTGTATTTACTCTGACCAACTATTTTCAAATTTGAAGGATGGAGTTGGAATTCCAATGGTGCAACAAGTATGTTTTAAACTTGTTTCTTTAACTGGTTTGCTGTTGTAACTTGCTCTATATTGATTTCAGTTTCAATTGAATAAAAATTTATGTTCTCATGTGATGCACATTACAAGTGTCTCTATAGTTTCCCACACTTATATTCTATCTATTCTGCTTTGTCTTGAACAAATATTATTTGAACTGTGTCTCTATCTTGATTTGGCAAAAAAACTAGAATGATATAGACCATAAAGTGACCATGGTACATAGATATATGTTTGTTTCATGTTGTTATCCTGTGCACTTTACTACTGAACTAATTTACCAAAATGAGTTTCATATACAACATGGTAAACCTGTGACGTGTCTGCTTGTTTCTCTTTTAGAATGCGGACAAAATATTGGAGAACAATACCCCGTTATGCAATGGTGAAGGAAGTAATGCAGATAAGGTTCAAGATAGTGAGACATCCCTGTTGGTCTCTGTCGGGTGGTAGGTGCGACATATGTGAACGGGTGGCTTATCATTGTGGGAGCCAGTAAGACATCGCCGGTGCCTGGAAACGGGATAAGGTGAAGACATGCACGCCGGCGGATCTTACCCAGCTTCGGGGCTCTCCTTGGAGACAACACCCCTACTGCTGCTCTGCGGGGTCTCCGCATGTTCACTAGTGGAACAAGTAGTTACACAATGCTCCTTGAGCTCTTTTGTAGAAGGAGGAAGAAGGGCACGGCTAGCTTGCTTCTTCTCCTTGTGGGGTGTCTAGAACTAGCAGGGGGTCCAACCCTTTGCATGGGTGCTCCGGGGGGTTTATATAGGCCTACCCCCTGGGGGTACAATGGTAGTCCGTCTAGGCGCGGGGCCCAGCCGTCTGTGACTGCGCTCGCCGGCTTCTGCGCCGGCTGCTGGGGCCCGCCGACTGGTGGGTCCCGCCGGCTACCGGCCCCTTGGTCGACAGGCAGGCCCCACTGTCCAGGGCCTGGTCGGCGGCTGGTTACTGTGGCTCCATCTTGTTGACGTGGGCTTTGTCGTGGTAAGCGCGGCTACAGTGCCGCCGCCTGTCAGGCGATCGCTGTAGCCACACCGCGTCTTGTCTCCTTAATGGGGCGTCTTCTTCGAGGGAGGCGGCAAGCCGGCTATGGGGAGCCGGCTCTGTCTCGGGCCGACTGGTTGGAGGCGTGGCCGCCTTCGGGCATCTCTCTGCTCAAAGGGGGCCCACCGTCTGTGGGCCACGCTGGCGGCCCGTCGTGGGTGATGCCAGGGTCAATATGGCAACAGTGCCGCGCCGGACGGGTCATGCCTACCCCGTACGGCGCACTGTGCCAGGCGTGCTCCGGGATTCGGGGGTGGCAGGCTTCACTGTAGCCACGCTTCGTCGCACCGCCGCTAGGTGGGTGCAAACTTTGTGGGTACGGTCTTGACCGCTTTATGGGAGCCGGCTTCTTGGAGTCGGCCTTCTCATGGCCGGCTTCTTGGAGTCGGCCTTCTCATGAGGGCTAAAGTCGGACCGCCTTCCGAAAGCCGGCCTGTGCGGCAGCCAGCAAGGGGAAGGCGGCCCCATGTCTTTGATTCTTGAGAGCCAGGCGGGCTCGTAACTTTTTCAGAAGGGCCAGGGGAAGCCGGCTAGGCTACCCATGGCTATTTACTCCGACAGTAGTCCCCGAAGCTGATCGAGCTCCGAGGCGAACAGGGGGACGAGAAGCTTGGTCAGCTTCCCATCCTGAAGAGCCGGCTTTGTGGGCGTATGCCGACTTCAGAGAGCCCCGCGTCTTGTAGGCGGGAGGAGGGGGGACCTGCGTGCTGACCACGGGCCCTCCCGTGGCCACGCGGCAGCGAGATCCTGCGAGCGCACGCGCGTGACGGGACGCCGCGGCAGGCCCGGGCCCGCCACTCGCGAGCCTTGGTCCGGGCGTGGATCTTCCGTGGCCCAAAGGGGCCGCTCGCCTTCTCAAGGCAGTTTTGTTTCGCCGTTAAGGCTTAATAATCGCGGGACGTGGGGAGTGGGCACGATCGATCCCCACGCTTCCCCACGCCGCGCCTCCTCGGCTCCGCCATGCGAGCCTATAAGTAGGGGGAGGAGGGAGAGCGACAGAGGTTCGCACGCTCTTTCTCGCTCCGCCCCTCCTAATCCTCGTTTCTTCCTCTCGCTGCCATCGCAGCTTCCCATCACAGCACCCCCACATCGTCCTGCTCCCATGGCGTTGTCAAGCTCGTGGGACGGCTCCAAAGTCCATGAAGACCATGTGGAGTTCCTCCGCCAGACTCGGCGCCTGCCCGGCGCCGACCTCGTACAGGTCCACCTGGTGCTGGAGGAGGGCGAGCGGGTCGTCTTCCGCTCGCACTGCCTGCGCGGCTTCGGCCTTCCGGCGAGCGGATTTCTGCGCTCCTTCCTGGAGTTCTACAACCTCCAGCCGCATCACCTTACGCCCAATGCGGTGATGCTGCTGTCGGCCTTCGTTTCCCTCTGCGAAGGCTTCTTGGGGCTGCTCCCCACGCTGGAGCTCTGGGCGAGTTCTTCCAGAGCAAACTTGGCACCGTCATCGCTGGTGTGCCCGCACCTTGCGGGGCCTTCATCGCCATGAGGAGGGCGAGCGAGAACAATCCGTTCCCGTCCATCCCCCTAATCCAGTCGGTGAAGGTTTGGCAGAGGTCATATTTCTATGTGAAGAACGTCGCCGAGCAAGGAGACTACATCAACCTGCCGGCTTACGTAGCCGGCCCGCTGGCTGGGAGGCAGCCCTCGTGGAGTTTCCGGTCCCGGTCACTGTCTCCGGCCGGGAACGCCGCCATCTCCTGGCTTCGGGTGATGATCCAGTCGAAAGGCCTGCGCGGGGCCGACTTGGTGGCCGCCTTCGTGGAGCACCGGATTCTTCCTCTCCAAAGCCGGCCCCATATGATATGTCAGATGAGCGGCCGCTTCGACCCAAGCCGGCTGAGCACATGGCAAATGCCACACATGGAGGTGGCGCTCATGGTTAATTACATCGCTAACTGCAAGCTCGCCGGGGACTGGCAATACGGCAAGGCGCCGTATTCTTGCGCCAATCCTCCGCCCGTGGTAAGCTTCTCTCTCTATCTTCTTTTTGTCGTCAGCCGGCTTCATGACGGCCGGCCTCTGACCAGTCGGTTCTTTTGAGCAGAACCCTCTTCTTGCGCCGCCGGCCGGGGCGGCGGGGATTGAACGTCAGTATGCCCCCGACCGCACGGTGGACGATGTTGACGACCCGGACTTCGGAGCGGCCGCCATGGAAGACGACGTCGTGGGGGACAACGCCGAGCCCAGAGGCTCAAGGTTCACCGCGAGCTTCGAGGACTGGCCGGACGATTTTGAAGCCGAAGTCGCCCCACGTCGCCAGCCAGCGGCCGACCATTAGGGCGCGGGCTCGTCTATCGTGCCGGCTGCCGGCGGCGCGCAGAAGTGCCGGGCCGCTTCAGGCCTCTTCGGCAGTCGGCCGAAGAAGTGTTGGCCGCCCTCTGGCCCGGCGAGACGATCCCCCGCACCCCAAGCCGAACTGCCGACTGGCTGGAGGTCGCAATTGGTCGCTTTGAGGCTTGGAAGGCATCGGCGGCCCGCCTCGGAACCGGGCGGGCGTTGGAGTTCGTTCGGGCTTGGTACCCAGGGCTAAGCTTGGACCAGCTGCGCACTTGGCGGATGGAGGCCGACGCGGAGCTGGAGGAGGTGAGGCCGGCTATCGCCCAGCAAGCTTCGACGATCGCCGTGTGCACCGACATCAGCGTTTTTGCACCAGAAATCGATGATGACGGTGTTGCTCAGCCGGAGGAGTGGTTCGGGCTGAACCCGGCGGTGGGCGAGGACTCGGCGGAGGAGATTGCCTCCAGCGACGAAGGCGAGGATGATGAAGAGGAGGACGGCGAAGACGTCGAGCCGGCTGGTGGAACAACCGGCCGACCTCAGGCAGACCGTGCCTCCAGCAACGAGGCGCGTGGAAGCGCGCCCTCTGCGGGAGGCAGCGACAAAACCGAAGTTCGCCAGCCGGCCGCTCCTTCAGCCCGCACGACCGTCTCCGCCAACCAGTCTGGCTCGTCGGCCGCTCCTCCAGCTTGACCTGCCGTCTTTATCTTTCCTGCCTTGTTGTCTTTGAACAATCTTTGTTAAGTTTTCGCAGTTCCACCCACTAGGGGTGTATCCAAACTATGTTGAATGCTGGCCTCTCAGAGGTCTTTTTATGTAAATATTATCATGTGCATGTTTGGTTTCCATTCGCGTATGCTTTTGTATCCTTAGGCTTTTTCCTTTGCCGCCTTCCCTCTTTGGGGAGGCAAGTACTTGAGCTTTCTTGGATTGAAGTGAAGTGAATGGAAACCGGCCGGCCGGCTACTCTGGTAGCTAGTCAGCGGTGTGAGAAAAACCGGCTTTTGTTATATTAGTCCGCTAGTCCCTAGCCGTTTTTCATGTGGGCGCCCGTTCCTGCCTTTAACTCTTTCCAGCCAGACAGCCGGTTCTTCGAACTGCGACTTTTGGCAAGAGAAGGCTTGGGAGCCGGCACACTACTTGTCTGACTGCGGGTGGGACTTCTAACATAACTCCAGTCGGCCAGTCCCCGAGCCGACTAGTCGAACTCGGTGCCGGACGGAACAAGTAAATGAAATGACAAGGTCATAAGCATGATACTTTTCATTCATAAATAAGGGATGGCAGTCCCCAAGCCCTCCTCGGGGGACCTATTGTCTTGTACTTAATACAAAAGTTAGCGTGATACATACTCCCTTTCAACTGTAAAACCTTCGAAGGAGGTTGGCGTTCCATGGTCGTTCCGACTCCTTGCCGGAGTCGTCTCTCTTGCGTGTCTTCGGCTTCTGTGCATCGATCAGGTAGTAGGAGTCGTTGCCTAGAGCTCTGCTGATGACGAAGGGGCCTTCCCAAGGGGCTGAGAGCTTGTGCTGGCCGGCTGTTCGCTGGATCAGCCGGAGCACAAGATCACCCTCTTGGAAAGATCTTGGCCTGACCTTCCGGCTGTGGTAGCGGCGCAAACCCTGCTGGTAGATGGCAGACCGGCTGAGGGCTAACAGCCGGCTTTCTTCCAGCAGGTCGACGCCGTCTTCTCGTGCTTCCTTGGCCTCCGCTTCCATGTACATGGTTACTCGAGGCGAGTCGAACTCGATGTCAGTTGGGATGACCGCCTCGGCACCATACACAAGGAAGAAAGGGGTGAAGCTGGTTGACTTGTTTGGTGTAGTGCACAGACTCCAGAGGACAGCCGGCAGCTCATCGAGCCAACAGCCGGCTGAGCGCTCCAGAGGTACGACCAGTCGGGGCTTGATGCCGAAGAGGATGAGGCCGTTGGCTCGCTCGACCTGGCCATTTGACTGCGGGTGGGCAACGGATGCTAAGTCCAGCCGGATACCTTGGGCTGCGCAGAAACGTGCCAAGGCTCCTTTGGCAAAATTCGTGCCATTGTCGGTGATGATGCTGTGTGGCACGCCGTACCATGCTGTTATGTCTGCGATGAATGTCATAGCAGTCGGCCCATTCAGCTTCTTGATCGGCTTTGGCTCAATCACACTTGGTGAATTTGTCCACGGCAACGAGCAAATGCGTCATGCCGCCGCGCGCCGTCTTGAATGGGCCCACCATGTCCAGTCCCCAAACGACAAAGGGCCAAGTGAGGGGAATGGTCTTGAGTGCCGAGGCCGGCATGTGTTGTATGGAGCTGAAGAGTTGGCACCCCTTGCAATGTTTAACTAATTCTTTGGCATCATCCAAAGCAGTCGGCCAGAAGAAACCGTGGCGGAAGGCTTTGGCGACAAGTGATCTTGAGGCCGCATGGTGGCCGCATTCTCCTTGGTGAATGTCTCTGAGGATTGCAATGCCTTTCTCTTGCTCGACGCACCGTTGGAGGACTCCAGTGACACTGCGCTTGACGAGCTCTCTGTTGACGATTGTGTATGCTCCGGCTTGACGTTGGACTTGTCTTGCTTCTGTTTCGTCAGCCGGCAGGTCTTGGTTTACTAGGAAGTTGAGGATGGACTGAGCCCATGATGGGGCCGCGACTTCTTCTACCGCCAATGTGGCTACTGCCATCAGGGTGGGCGGGCTGGGTGGTGAAATGATGGAGTCGGCCGCCGGCTGTTGTGCTGGTGCAGTCCCCGGGCCGGCTACCGCAGTCCCCGAGCCAGGTGTGGCAGTCCCCGAGCTGGTTGCCGAACTATCCGAGCCGGCTGCGGGAGTCTTGGGGTCGCCTGCTTGGTTCTTCGAGCCGGACCCGGCCGCATCGGGGTCAGGCGGCACGAAGATGGAGTCGAACTCCGGAGACGGCTTGATGGATGGCTTGGGGAGGCGTTGTAGAGCGACGCCGGTTGGAATTGCTTGCTGAGTAGAGCCTATTCGAGCCAGGGCATCGGTTGGCTCGTTGTCGGCTCGCGGTACGTGGAGGAACCCGCATCCTTTAAAGTATCCGCTGAGTTGTTGGACCAGGAAGCGGTAGCTCGCCATATTTGCGTCTTTGGCGTCCCAGTCGCCGGATGATTGCTGGACCACTAGGTCCGAGTCGCCATAACATAGGATCTGGCGAATGCCCAGTTCGTTGGCAAGCCGGAGCCCATGTATGAGCGCCTCGTACTCGGCCACGTTGTTGGAGGCGGCAAAGTCGATCTGTAGCGTGTATCTGAGCTTGTCGCCTTTGGGAGAGGTAAGGACGACACCGGCTCCCAAGCCAGTGCGCATCTTGGACCCGTCAAAGTGCATGCGCCAATGGGTGGAGTCGGGAGCCGGTGGCAGGTACTGGGTCTCGGCCTAGTCGACGAGGAAGTCGGCCAGTGCTTGGGACTTGATGGCGGTGCGGGCTCGTAGAAGATCATGTAATGGGCTAGCTTGATGGCCCATTTCGCCACCCGGCCGGATGCATCCCGGCTGCCTATGATCTCGGCTAGCGGGGCGGTGCATACGACCGTGACGGGATGCTCTTGAAAGTAGGGCTTCAGCTTCTTGGCGGTGAAGTACACGCCGTAACACATCTTCTGGTAGTGCGGGTAGTTCTGCTTTGAGGCGGACAGCACCTTGCTCAAATAATACACCGGCCTCTGGACCGGCTGGGCTCGGCCTTCTTCTGGGCGCTGGACTACGATGACGGTGCTGACCACCCGGCTGGTTGCGGCGATGTAGAGGAGCATGGGCTCTTTCTCAGTCGGCGCCGCGAGGACAGGCGGCGTGGCCAGCATCTTCTTTAGCTCGTGAAAAGCTTGGTCGGCCTGGTCGTTCCACTCGAAGTGAGTGCTCTTCTTCATGAGGCGGTAGAGGGGGAGAGCTTTCTCTCCGAGCCGGCTGATGAAGCGGTTCACGGAGGCCAAGCACCCGGTGAACTTCTGAATGTCTCAAAGCTTGGTGGGGATCGCCATTCTCTCGATGGCCTTGATCGTCACCGGGTTGCATTCGATGCCGCATTCGGAGACCAGGAAGCCTAGGAGCTGGCCGGCTGGCACTCCGAACACGCATTTCTCGGGGTTAAGCTTGATTTGGAACCGGCGTAGGTTCTCAAACATTTCCTTGAGGTCTCCCAGCAAGGTGTCGTGCTTCTCCGTCTTCACCACGATGTCGTCCACGTAAACGTGAGCGTTCCTGCCGAGCTGCTTGAGGAGGCACTTCTGCATGCAACGCTGAAAAGTGGCACCGACATTTCTCAAGCCGAATGTCATAGTCAGGTAGCAGAAGGCTCCAAATGGCGTGATGAAGGCGGTCTTCAGGCGGTCGTCCGGATCCAGCTTTATCTGATGATATCCGGAGTAAGCATCCAAGAAACTCAACAGCTCGCATCCGGCTGTGGAGTCTATCACTTGGTCAATCCTTGGTAGGGCAAAAGGATCTTTGGGGCAGGCCTGTTGAGGCTCGTGTAGTCTATACACATGCGCCACTTGTTGTTCTTCTTTAGCACAAGGACCGGGTTGGTGAGCCACTATGGAAAGAAAACTTCCATAATGAAGCCGGCTGCCAAAAGCCGGGCTATCTCCTCCCCTACAATCCTACGTTTCTCCTCCGACAGTCGGCGAAGAGGTTGTCTGACTGGCTTTGCGTCTTCTCGAACGTGTAGTTTGTGCTCGGCGAATTTCCTCAGAACACCCGGCATGTCCTTGGGGGACCATGCGAAGATGTCCCGATTCTCATGGAGGAAATCGGCGAGCTCGCCTTCCTATTTGCCGTTCAGGTTTGCCCCGATGACGGCAAACCTCTTTGGGTGCTCGGGGTCAAGAGGTATCTTCTTTGTCTCCTTGGCCGGCTGGAAAGATCCTTGAGCATCATGCTCCTTGGGGTCGGGGGACACGGCCGAATGCTTGCTGGCTATGGCCACGACTCGGTCCAGCATCTTCTTTTCTTCGGCAATCACAAGGGACTCGGCGAGCCGGCTGCTGGCTGCTGCGCACTCAGAGGACTTTTTGTAATCGCCGGCTATGGTGATGACGCCTTTGGTGCTTGGTATCTTCATCTTGAGTTATGCATAGTGGGGAACTGCCATGAATTTGGCCAAGGCGGGTCGGCCAAGCAATGCATGGTAAGGGCTCTCCAGGTCCACCACTTCAAACCAGATCGCTTCCCGGCGGAAATGCTCCTTGTCCCCAAAAAGTACATCGATCTTGATCTTGCCAATGGGGGCGCAGGATAAGCCCGGTATGATGCCATGAAACACTGTCCGAGTAGGCGTGAGTTGCTTCGTCTTGACGTTTAGCTTTTCCAGGGTGTCACGGTATAGGATGTTGATGCTGCTCCCGCCGTCTATCAACACATGGGAGAAGCGGGCGGTGCGTCTGTCCGTTGCAAGGGTGGCTTCCAAGACCAGAGCATAAGAGCCGGGAGACGGCATCACCTCCGGGTGGTCGGCCCGGCTCTAGCTGATGGGCTTTTCTGACCAATGCATGTGTCCGGCGGGGTTAGCAGCGATCACGCTGACTTCCTGATGCTCTTGGCACCTACTGCGCCGGTCTTCGGGCTGGCTGGTGAAGACAATATAGGTTGCTTGCTCGTCGGGGAACTCGTTGTGCACGGCTCCGACTGCGGGCCGAGCGGCCGGAGGCGGTGGGCCGGCAGGCGGAGGCGGCAAGAGACCCTCGCCCTTAGAGATTTGGGTGAGCCAATGGCTCTTCTGGGTTGTGTGGTTGGACGGCTTCGCGCCGCTATGGAACTTGCACGGGGCGTCGAGAGTTTGCTCGTAGGAGAAAGTCGGCTGCCAAGCCGGCCTGCCGCCCTTGGGTTTCTTGGGCGCCGGTCGCTCTTCAGGCGGCGCGTCTTCGACTGTGGCCACCTGCCGACTGGCGGGAGGCGGCGCGGGGCCCTTGCGCTTGTGGTCATTTGAGTGGGGGAGTCGGCCGGAATCCCCAGCCGGTGTCTTGGGCGCTGGGTTGAGTACCTTTCCGGACGCGTCTACCCGAAGCTCGGTCTTCATCGAGGAGTCGGCGGTGGCGTACTTGTCCGCTATGTCCAGAAGCTCGTCGAGGGTAGTCGGCTCGTCGCAGAGGAGCTTGTGCTTGAGGAGGGTGCCTTCTCGGCATCCGGCTGTGAAGTATCCTATGGCTTGCACCTCGTGCACCCCTTCACAGGAGTTGCGGAGCTCGTCCCAACGCGTGAGGTAATCGCGAGTGGACTCGGCGGGGCCTTGTATGCACAAGGAGAGCTGTCTGGGCTTGGGAGCCCGCTTGTAGGTGCTGGTGAAGTTGCGGATGAAGGCTTCTGTGAAATCTAGCCAGCTGTTGATACTACGCGGCTTGAGGCTCTTGAGCCAGGTCCGCGCCGTGCCTTGCAGCATGAGGGGCACGTACTTCACGGCAACGTGCCGGTTGCCGTTGGCTATGCTAACCGCCGTGGAGTAGTCGATCAACCAATCTTCCGGCTTCACGGAGCCGTTGTACTTGGGCGTGTCTCTAGGGAGCAAGAACCCTTTGGGAAAGGGCTCGTCGCGGATGCGGGGGCCGAAACAGGGCGGGCCGACATCGTCTTCTTCTTCCAACGCTAGGGATCGCGCCAGGCGGTCGATCCGATGGCGGGCGTCGTTCTCGCCGATTCCTTTGCGGCGGCCTAGCCGGCCACTGAGAGTCGGGTGCGCCACTGGCGGCGGGGCGGGATATCTCTCCCCACGGGGCGGAGGCGGAGGCGGGTCGCCCCGCCATTCCATGGCTCGGGGATGACCGTCCGCGTCTCGCTCGATGGAGATCCGGGTCCGGCTGGCAGCCGGCTCCTTCTCGCGTCGCGTGCGGGTATTGCTCGTATTCGGCGTTCGGGACGTCGCGCCGTGTTCTCGGCGCGGGGCAGGGCTTTCTGCGCGGGCGTCGGCTTCGTGTCGCTGCGCGGCTGCGTCAATCAATTGCTGGATGCGCCGGGTCATGTGGGGGAGGTCTTCAGGCTCCAAGCCGTCCAACTCGTCTACAGCCGCCTGGGCGGCACGCAAGTTCTCGAGCGGAGTGGCATAGACCAGGCGGTCGACTCCCAGCGTGTCGGCGATGACGGTGTCGCGTTGCTTGACAAGGCCGGCCCGGCTTGGCCCGCCCGGGGCCGGCGTGCCGAAGGCGGCGCGGTCAGCTTCGCGCTGATAGGCCTCAGTGAGGCGTCTTACGGAAGCCAGCCTCTGGCCCTCTGCGAGGAGGGCCAGGCGGCATATCTCCAGTGCTTCGTCGTCGGCATTAGCCGGGAGGGGAGCGGACAAGTCGTGGGCCGCCGCGTGCGAGGTGTTGCGGGCGCTCTTGTCGGCCGGGCCGCCGTGGCCGACAACCATCCCCAGCCGTCGGCTCGAGGAAGCGGGTAGTTGTAGATCGTGACGTTGGTGGGGAAGGTGTCGTAGGAGGCCATGTCGGAGTCGACGGGCATCGGGTCGGTGGAGCCAACCGACTCCAGGTCCGCAGCGGGCTCACTGGAGACATGGAGCTGACCGAGAAGGTTGGCGAGGTGGTCGGTGCCCGCATCGGAGGCGAGCTCGTCGAAGATGAGGGTTTCGTTGGGGAGGTCGGCGAGGCTGCTCGCCGCGCAGATGCTGGAGACGCCTTGCAGCGCGTCGTGGCAAGCGCCATCGGGTGTGCCGGGCTGGCTACGCTCGCGGGGGAGGAATAGGGTTCCCGTCCAGAACAGGTCTCCGGACGACGGTGCACCTGGCCCCATGGTGGGCGCCAAATGTCGGGTGGTAGGTGCGACATATGCCAACGGGTGGCTTATCATTGTGGGAGCCAGTAAGACATCGCCGGTGCCTGGAAACAGGATAAGGCGAAGACATGCACGCCGGCGGATCTTACCCAGCTTCGGGGCTCTCCATGGAGATAACACCCCTACTGCTGCTCTGCGGGGTCTCCGCATGTTCACTAGTCGAACAAGTAGTTACACAATGCTCCTTGAGCTGTTTTGTAGAAGGAGGAAGAAGGGCACGGCTAGCTTGCTTCTTCTCCTTGTGGGGTGTCTAGAACTAGCAGGGGGTCCAACCCTTTGCATGGGTGCTCCGGGGGCTTATATAGGCCTACCCCCCGGGGATACAATGGTAGTCCGTCTGAGCGCGGGGCCCAGCTGTCTGTGACTGCGCTTGCCGGCTTCTGCGCCGGCTGCTGGGGCCCGCCGACTGGTGGGTCCCGCCGGCTGCCGGCCCCTTGGTTGACAGGCAGGCCCCATTATCCAGGGCCTGGTCGGCGGCTGGTTACTGTGGCTCCATCTTGTTGACGTGGGCTTCGTCGTGGTAAGCGTGACTACAGTGCCGCCGCCTGTCAGGCGATCGCTGTAGCCTCACCGCGTCTTGTCTCCTTAATGGGGCGTCTTCTTCGAGGGAGGCGGTAAGCCGGCTACGGGGAGCCGGCTCTGTCTCAGGCCGACTAGTTGGAGGCGTGTCCGCCTTCGGGCGTCTCTCTGCTCAAAGGGGGCCCACCATCTGTGGGCCACGCTGGCGGCCCGTCATGGGTGATGCCAGGGTCAATATGGCAATAGTGCCGCGCCGGACGGGTCGTGCCTACCCCGTACGGCGCACTGTGCCAGGCGTGCTCCGGGATTCGGGGGTGGCAGGCTTCACTGTAGCCACGCCCCGTCGCACCGCCGCTAGGTGGGTGCAAACTTTGTGGGTACGGTCTTGACCGCTTATGGGAGCCGGCTTCTTGGAGTCGGCCTTCTCATGGCCGGCTTCTTGGAGTCGGCCTTCTCATGAGGGGTAAAGTCGGACCGCCTTCCGAAAGCCGGCCTGGGCGGCAGCCAGCAAGGGGAAGGCGGCCCCATGTCTTTGATTCTTGAGAGCCAGGCGGGCTCGTAACTTTTTCAGAAGGGCCAGGGGAAGCCGACTAGGCTACCCATGGCTATTTACTCCGACAGTCTCCAAGAAAGCTGATAAAAACTACCTTGACGATAGTAAGAGAACCCATAAGTCCTGTCTTGATGTAGTGTTCGAGTTACTAGCCACTACTGCTGGCACAAGCTCTTCGAAATCGCTGCCTGAATCAGTTTGTCTTCTTGAGTCTCAGCTTCAAGTTGAAAGACATCGATCAGATGTGTTGCGACAGGAAGCTGAAGGACTGAAGAAGTCCCTGCAGAATTCAGATGCATACTTTCTGGTGCAACAACAAGCGCTGGAGGATTTAAGCGCCAAACAAGAGAAAGTTAATAAGCTTGCTAAGCATCTTGCTAGCATTATGGGTACCCAGGATATTGTTTCTTGAGATCTTCCGAAGTGGTTTCAGTTCGGTACTTGTTTTGCCGCGGCGTTTATTTTCACTGGTCGCCAACTTTGACAACCAGTGTATATGATATGCTGCTTTGTTCCCTATATTTGCACTGGTGACGAACTTTGATGCCCGGTGGATGTAATATGTGAAATAGCCGTGATAGCCTATCGTAAGTTGCTTGCTTATTTATTTCCTTGTTGTATTGTTTATTTGTTCGCTTGTAGTCAGTGCTGTTCTTTTTCCGCGGTTTGCTAGTGGCCGCAATAACCTATTTTTTAAAACTAGGCCATAATAACCATGGGCTACATATTTACTGTAGTGACACTGGGCCTTCTACGGGCCGTAGAAACAATGGGCCTTCTATGGGGCGTAGAAACAATGGGCCTTCAACGGGCCGTATCATCAATGGGCCTTCTACGGGCCGTATCATCAATGGGCCTTATACGGGCCGTATGATCGATTGCCCAAACATGAGCCAATAACATACCGCTTTATGGTCGTAAACGGGCTAGAGTTGGAATCGTCCGTTCATGGGCCGACCATAATGGGCTATCGTTAATCGGTCGTATTTGATGACGCTACGAAAACGGCCCAACATATTAACAGGCCATAAACGGGCCGATTGTAAGCACGGGCTGAATTTGGCCCACAAGGAGAAAATGACAGTAACGGGCCGTAAGTAACCGAATGCTGGAAATGAGCCCAAGAATAAATGGGTCCTGAGAAGGCCAAAAGATAACATGGGCTGGAAAAGGCCCAATAGAATAATGGGCCATTAATGGGTATAAAGTGATACACTGTTCATTACGGGCCAGTTTTACCACGGGGCATTAATGGGCCAAGGGTTACTAAGGGCCTCATATGGGCCAAAAGACGTCATGGGCCATACATGGGCCGGAAGTTAAAACAGGCTGGAATTATATTGGACGGCCCATATGACGCTACTGGGCCTAATTCGGATATGCCATAAACAGGCCCTGGGTTAGCGGGCTGTAAATGGGCAATATGCAAACATGCCGTTAACAAGCTTGCCGTGGGCTGGCCCGCCACCTTTTGACCAAGTCAAACAGGCTGGCCTTTTCACAGGAATGGGCCTCTGTTAGGCCGTGCCACGTATCGTCGTATCATAGGCGCTTTGGGTCCAATGAGTGGATGACATCTGTCCCAATGGTGAGCCGGCACGTGTTTCCTCCAGCCAATGATGATTTTACACGTGGAAAATCCCCATTGGTCGGGGCTGTTAACGGGTTATCGGATCCAAAACCGGACCCGATAGCTTAACGGCGTTCCGTTATGGTGGATGCCACGTGTCGGTCACCCTTGATGAAAGCACTTCTGTGACACACGATTTATCGTCATGGAAGTGGACACTTCCGTGATGATAATTTTGGCAATGTAATGGAACACTTCAACGATAGCACAGGTATGACTATCATGATTCTGTCATAAAATTGTCATGGATGTACATGCATGACAGAAAACATGGCCTATTGTGACAAACACGTATCATCACAGAAGTGTATTTTTTGTAGTGGCGGAATAGATCGGGAGTTCCGCTTCCAGAAGCCTCCGTAGCCACCGAAAACCAATCTAGACCCATTCCGGCACCCTGCCGGAGGGGGGAATGTCTCTCCGGTGGCCATCTTCATCATCTCGGCGCTCTCCATGACGAGGAGGGAGTAGTTCACCCTCGGGGCTGAGGGTATGTACCAGTAGCTATGTGTTTGATCTCTCTCTCTCTCTCTCTCTCTCTCTCGTGTTCTTGATTCGGCACGATCTTGATGTATCGCGAGCTTTGCTATTATAGTTGGATCTTGTGATGTTTCTCCCCCTCTACTCTCTTGTGATGAATTGAGTTTTCCCTTTGAAGTTATCTTATTGGATTGAGTCTTTAAGGATTTGAGAACACTTGATGTATGTCTTGCATGTGCTTATCTGTGGTGACAATGGGATATCATGTGATCCACTTGATGTATGTTTTAGTGATCAACTTGCGAGTTCTGTGACCTCGTGAACTTATGCATAGGGGTTGGCACACATTTTTGTCTTGACTCACCGATAGAAACTTTGGGGCACTCTTTGAAGTTCTTTGTGTTGGTTGAATAGATGAATCGGAGATTGTGTTATGCATATCGTATAATCATACCCACGGATACTTGAGGTGACATTGGAGTATCTAGGTGACATTAGGATTTTGATTGATCTTTGTCTTAAGGTGTTATTCTAGTACGAACTCTATGATAGATTGAACGGAAAGAATAGCTTCGTGTTATTTTACTACGGACTCTTGAATAGATCGATCAGAAAGGATAACTTTGAGGTGGTTTCGTACCCTACCGTAATCTCTTTGTTTGTTCTCTGCTATTAGTGACTTTGGAGTGACCCATTGTTACATGTTGAGGGATAGTTATATGATCCAATTATGTTATTATTGTTGAGAGAACTTGCACTAGTGAAAGTATGAATCCTAGGCCTTGTTTCCTAGCATTGCAATACCATTTACGCTCACTTTTTATCGCTTGCTACCTTGCTATTTTTATATTTTCGGATTACAAAAACGTATACCTACCATCCATATTGCACTTGTATCACCATCTCTTCGCCGAACTAGTGCACCTATACAATTTACCATTGTATTGGGTGTGTTGGGGACATAAGAGACTCTTTGTTATTTGGTTGCAGCGTTGCTTGAGAGAGACCATCTTCATCCTACGCCTCCCATGAATTGATAAACCTTAGGTCATCCACTTGAGGGAAATTTGAGACTGTCCTACAAACCTCTGCTGTTGGGGTATGGGGTCTCGGCAAACCCTTAAGGTTCGAACACTGGGGTTCGTGCGAAGCCTTTCCCTCCAAGCGATCTATGCCCTAGCTCGGTAGGATCTCTCAGACGAACTCGATGAACTCACAACACTGAAGGACACGGGGTTTATACTGGTTCAGGCCACCGTTGTGGTGTAATACCCTACTCCAGTGTGGTGGTGGTGGATTTCCTCTTGGGCTGATGATGAACAATACAAAGGAAGAACGGCCTCCTGAGGTTGAGGCATTCTTGAGCTCGGTGAGCTTGTGTGCGTGGGGGTGGTCTCTCTCAAGCTCCGATCAGATCGTGCCCTCACTATGGTGGCTAGTCGTATTTATAGAGGCCCTGGTCCTCTTCCCAAATATCGAGCGGGAAGGGAGCCAACAATGGCGGGCTAATTTGAAGGGGGACAGCTAGTACAAGCTATCCTGATAAAAGTAGTCTTCGCCTGCACAAAGTTCTGGTGGTGACGCTGCTCTGGGCTCCATGGTGGCCTCCGTCTTGCAGTCCATAGTCTTGGTCTTGAATGGCAACCTTTGCCTGAGGCCTCGTTACTCCACGGCTGCTCTTGCCCCCTTTGCACCAAAGAGGAAACAAGGACGCTGTGCGCACTGGCGCCCGCCTGGTGTCGATCGTCATGTCTCATGTCACGAGAACCTCGCGAGGTTCACCTCGCCTTGATATCTTCGCTCCTCTTGAGCCTGCCCAGCTAGGCCACTCCGGAGGAGGTCTTGCATCGTCCGCCTCGCAAGGTTTGGCCCCTCTCGAGGGTCTTGGGTGCTTTGTTGGTGAAGATGGGTCATACGGCCTGCTGGCTCAGCCACGCCACGGGCCGCAGGCAGGCAAGTCTGGGGACCCCCGTTCCCAGAATGCCGACAGTAGCGCCCGGGCCCAAGGTGCGCTCGGGCTTGGCTTCGGGGCGAAGCCAAGGGTCAAGCTCGAAGCGCCGCAGGCCCCCAAAGCCTGCGACCTCAGTTGATGCATGGTGGTTGATTGGACGTGGGCGTCTCCGCTTCCCCATGCTGTCTCGGAAACTGCTTGACCTGACAAAAGGCTGGCGCGGGCGGCACTTGCCTTCATTGCTTCTTCCTCGCCTCGCTCCAGATCCCCTTTCTTGCTCTCCACTGCTGCTACCTACAGATCTGCTCCGGCCTCGCTCTGCATCTTCCGCCCATGGTGCCGCGCAAGGTCAAGACTTCCTCGTCCCCGGCTTGGTACGAGCCCACTCTTGAGACGCCTATTGTCACGGAGAAGAGCCTTGCCTCCGTGCGCCTGCTGATGGCGGGCGAGAGCAACGAGTGGGGGAATACGGAGCTCCGGCTTGCTTCCGACGAGCCGGAGCCTGAGGGGAGCACCTTCTTTCCCTTCTTCTCGAGCAGCGTTGCCGTCGGGTTGGTTCCTCCCTTCTCTGATTTCTTTTATGAAGTCCTCGACCACTATGGGCTGCAAGCGTTGCACATCCATCCCAACTCTATCCTCCTCCTTTCCATCTTTGCCTACTACTGTGAGGCGTACCTGGGCGTGATGCCGTCGGTGGCGCTCTTGCGCCACTTCTTCTTCCTCCATGTTAGCGAGGGCCACATCTCTGGATGCGCCAACTTCGCCGCGTCCGGCAAGGCCAACTCGATCTCGAGCACCGGGAAGAGGGCCGACAACATTTGATCCAAGTGGGTCATGGTAGACGCCAAGCTCACCCATACGCGCCTGGTGTTGCCGATGGAGGCACCTCGCAAGGCAAGGAGTAGCCCAGGGCGGAGCTTGTCGACGAACGGGCGTCGTTAGTGTTGGAGTAGATGATGGCTGACCTGAAGCCTGGCAATGTGAGGGCGGCCAAAATAACGGGAGTGATACTCGTGAGGGAGTTCTTGACGCTGCCGGTCGCCCCACTCCAGGCGCGCGCGTGCCCCTTCTGGCAGCTTGAAGGAGGGGAAAACAAGGCCCGCCTGAGACCGGGTGACCTGCCTGACGACGAACTGGACGCCGTCCTGCGCCTCATAGTTGGAGATAACTAGGAGTGCCCGCCTAGCGCCTTCATTCACCTGTTCCAATGCAGGGACCGGGAGGAATTCGTCGCCTCCAGGCCGACTTTCGATGCGCGCGGGCTGGTGCCACCGGTGCTTTTGGGAGCTCCTTCGGCACCGAAGCCGGTGGAGGTGTCTTCTGGTGAGTCCCGCGGAGAGGGGGAGGAGGAGGAGGACTCTAAGGAGACCCCGGAGGAGCTCCCTGATGATGCTGAGGCCGACGCCTACCAAGGAGGGAAGGAGCAACCCCTCGTCCCGACGAAGGGTAGGTCGTCGCTGGTGGACCGTGGTGCAGCCTCAACTCCAACACCTCCTGGGGCTGGATCCAGCTCCGCCTCCGCACCGCATGGCGCCACCGGAGCCCGAGCACCTGCTCCTCCGGTCTCGATGCTGTCGGGCCTCAAGCTTCACAAGCGAACGGTGGAGTACCTTGCGGTGGACCAGAAGGTGTTTCGAACTTCGCTTGGTCCATGCAGGTTCCTTTTTTTTCTGACGTTCGCCTTTGGTTGATCAGGCCGACATCTTCGGCAAGAAGAGGAAGGATGGTAAGGCAATTGTGCCTCCCTCCGCAGAGCAAGGAGGCAACATCTCCCGTGCCTCCCCAGCCTGGTCGTCTTCACGGGGCCAAGAGGAGCTCCGTCGCATGGCGTCATCCCCCATGGCCCCGTTGGGTCCGGAGGTGCCGATACTTGGCACGGCTGATGAGGTCCCGGCTGCTCCGGGGCCCGCGGTCTCCCAAGCCCTGGTGACGGCGCCACTTCCTCCTACTGCTGCGCCTCCACTCCTTGATTCCTCTGCTCCTGCTGCCACCTTTGAGCGTGCCTTTTCAGGGATGACCCAACTGTAGGCGGATCTCCTGAGCGCTGACCCGCGCCTGGTGGCCGGGCGTCTGGAGTTGGGCTCCGGCTGGCTTCACTTTGACCTGGCGGTACGCACGGCGCTGGGCCAAGCTGTTGTGGCTTCCGAGAGGGAGAAGCAAGGGGTCGTCGGCGCTGTAGCCAATCGTGAGGTGGCGCTGAAAGACGCCCAGGCCGCCCGTGACCGCTGCCAAGCCCTGGACGGCGAGTTGCGGAGCCTGCGCGATAAGCACGCCGAAGAGGCGTGCCACCGCGAAGCAGAGGAGAAGGAGATGAAGGCCCGGGAGGAAGCCGTCAAGAACTGTGATGCTGAGCTGGCGGAGCTGGGGAAGAGGCAGGTTGTCGAGCGCAACCGGTTGGAGGAGGTGGAGCAGAAGATGGGGGCGATGGAGGCCAATCTCAACGCCAAGGCACGGGTCTTGGCCGAAGACCGTGTGGCCTTCGCTGATCTCGAGAAGAGATCTCAAAAGGCGCTGAAGATGCTCTACGAGCATGGTCTGGAGAAGCTGCTGGATACCGACAAGGACGGCCCCTCCTAGCTGCTTCCTCTCATGGTGGAGGCGCTTGAGGAGGTCGTTCAGGGCCTCGGTCCCATGGTGGAGGCGGAAGCTCGCGTTCTGCCTTTAACCGCTATTACTCGTGTCCTCAGCCATCTGCACCTCCGTGACCCCAACGCCCAGCTTGACTAGCTGCTGGAGCCTATGGCTGAAGTTCTCTACGAGACCGTCGCCGCAGCCGTTCAAGGTCAACTGGAGGCTTTGCTGGGGAAGTTCCGCGGCTTTGTCTCCGATCCTCAGTCTGGTGATGCCGCGGATCCTGCGGCTGGTGGCCAAGGTGAAGACGTCGTCGCCCACAGGGGAGCTCCTTCCGCAGGCGATGGCGGCATCCAGGGGTGACCCGCGGCTATTCTCCTTGTTTCATTCCTGCGACATACATCAGGCCTCATGGAGGCGTTTAGACTTTTCATTTGGTATTGTGAGAACAGTATGCTTGTAATATTTGCTTTGATATTCTGCATTTTCCTTCTTTATTTGCCTTGTTCTGCGTCAGCAGAGCGCGGCCCCGCACATACCTCAACCTCCATTGGGCCGTCCGGAGACCAGGACGGACCAAGGAGTGAGGGGCTACATGACCAGTTAGGCTCCTGAGTCGGGATGCTCAGGAGTCCCCCTTGACATGCGAACATCATATAGGGAGAGTTCGTGAGGATAGATTAATGTTCTGTGTCGGCAGAGCCCGGCCCCGCGCATACCTCAAGCGCCATTGGGCCGATCGGAGACCAGGACGGACCAAGGAGTGAGGGGCTACGTGACCAGTTAGGCTGCTGAGTCACGATGCTCAGGAGTCCCCCTTGACGTTCAAACAATTTCCATACCTGCCCTCGCGGAGGCCTCGGGAGGGGTGCGCGACGCCCAGGCCCGGGGGACCTGGTTGGGTGTGTGTGCTTCGGCGTGACCCGAGCGCAGCCCCCGTGCCCAGCCCCCTCGCGCGACTTTCCCGAGAAGAGGCGTCGTGGTGAGGCTAGGCGCTGAGCTTTGTGGGCTCCCTGAGGTTGGTACGACCGTGGGGTCGCCGTCAGTTGTGTATCACCAGCACGGAGCGTAGTGCTTCCGCTTGTGCACGGGCATAGCCGCTCCTCGGCAGTGTCGACAGCCAGAGCTGAGCATGGAGCTTCCACTTGGGCGTGGGATGGGCCCCCCCTCCGGGAGGAGCCCCCGGGGCGTGTACAGCCCCGCCCTGACACGTGGCTTGCACGGCAGGGCTGCGAGGTGTATCTGAGCACTCGCGAGCAAGTGCGGGACTCACGAGGTCCTACCTCAAGGCGGGTTGCGCCTGGTCTTGAGTCTTGGTGACTGTATGTTCCTACAAGGCGGTTAGATCCAAGCACTCTACGTCCTCAGGTCCCCGCCCTCGAGCAAGCTCAGCTGCCGCAGGTATGCCAGGTCACGATGTCGTGGTCAAGGCCAGGGGGTGAGGGCTGGAGAGCCAGTAAGAGCTCCTAAGTCGCGATGCTCAGGAGCCCCCTTTTAACGTGCAAGCCAATTACATGGCGCGAACGGACCCGTGGTGGGCAGTAATCAAAGAGGTGGTAGCAGTTGGCAGGTTAAGCAGATTGTCTGGGATAAATGCAGGAAGGTACATGCCACTGGGTCTGGCCCGAGCGGTGTGGGGATGATGCAGCCCGAGGGGTGCCCCCAGTGAGGTAAGCTTAGAAACATAAGCAAAAAGATACATGCCATAGGGACGGACCCACATGTTCTGGGAATAGTGCAGCCCGAGGGGCGCTCCCGGCTTAAATGAACTTGGAAGATGTCACCTGGGTCTGTAGACGAAGTAGAGCTGGTGCAGCCGGAGCCACGCGTCAAAGGAATGACTCCTCATGAGCCACCGGGACCCTGAGCCTCTGGAGGCTCTGGGTGCTCAGGAGGTTCCCTGGAGGCCGTCGCCATCTCCTCCAGATCGGCATGGAACCAGGCCTCCTGAGCCGCCTAGACTTGCCGCACATTGCGCTGATGGGCCGACGCCACGCTCGGCAAGCCGAAGGGCATGCGAACGAAGCTGTCTGGTGGACCCTCACAGCGGCCCGCGCATGATGGCTAGAAGCGCTCCTGAGATGCGACCCTGTTGTGCGTTGGGATGTCGGCGGAGGCGCGCAGCTCAGCACCCTCGCCTGGGTGGTGAGCCACACTCTGTGAATGGCTGTCGCCACGCATGGCTCTTGCATCTTGTAGCTCCTAGGTGGTCTTGGTGATGAATTCCTGGGTTGTGGGCATTTCTTGCCCCATGTTCTCCTGAGGAACACGTGCCGTGAAGCACGCTTCCAAGTGGTACCCAAGCGCCTCCCTCATGAGATTGGCAAGGTCCGAGGCCCTCTAGAAGGGAGCCCTCGAGCCTTGCCTGAGGAGGGCGCCGGGCGCGCTTTCCTATGCGGTGGAGGGAGGTGCCCCTGGAGCGGGCGCTGATCCTAACGAGGCTCCTGATGCGATGCCATCTTCTTGGGGTCCTTCTCGGCGTGGTAGCTTCTTCTTGGGGATGCTCTCCGGAGGGCCTTCACTTGTGCTGTCAGGGTTGTCGATTGTCGCGGCTTGGAAGGCGCGCTCAAGGGAGCACACCGCATCCCTTTCTTCGCATGGGACCGTGATGATCCCCCCGCTTCCTGGCATCTTGAGAACGTTGCAGCCGTGGTGAGTGACTGCCATGAACTTGGCCAGGGCCGGATACCCGAGGATGGCATTGTACGGTAGGCGGATGTGCGCGACGTCGAAGTCGATGAGCTCGGTGCAGTAATTCTTGCGCTCCCCGAAGGTGACAGGCAGGTGGACTTGCCCTATTGGTGTGGTGGAACCGTCAGTCACTCATGAGAAAGGCTTGGTTGGCTGGAGCTGCTCATAGGGCACTTGGAGGTTGTCGAACGTGTCGGCGGATAGGACATTGAGCCCTGCGCCACCGTCGATGAGAGTCTTGGTGACTTGCACCTTGCTGATGACTGGGGAGCATAGCATAGGGAGTGTGCCAGCGGTGGCTGCGCACTTGAGCTGGTCGGCCGAGCTGAAGGTGATGGCGCATTAGGACCACCGGAGCGGGCGCGTGGCCTCTAGCTTGGGGAGCGCCGTGTTCACCTCGCGAGCGAACTGTTTGAAGATGCACTGAGAAGCTGGGGCCTGGGGACTGAGAACTGTTTGAAGCCCCAAGCCCCCTCGTCCTGGTGGTGGTCATCATTTCTCCTTGGCGGCAGCAGTGGGGGAAGACCAGCGTTGCCCTGGGGGCGATCCTCACGAGGTGGGTCCCTCCAAGCGCGAGGTTGGTCCTGCCAGCGGTCCTCACGAGGCCGGTCACGCCACTCCTGGCGCAGGCCACGATCGTCCCAGCGTCCGCCTCCACGTCCTCCTTCGCGGCTGTAGCCCCGGTCGTTGCGCTCGAGGCATCGGCCGAAGCTTCCTTCCCAAATTGCTCTGTGCTCTTGACAGTCGCCGGTGTTGTGGGTGTTCAGGTTGTGGAAGGCACAGAATTGGCGGCCATTCTTGGATTACTCGGGCTGATCTCTGCCTTGCTTGGTGTCGGGCTCTACTGCGAGAACTACTGCCTCTTTGCGCTTCACGTCCTTGGCCTTGGCCTTCTTTTCCTCCACTCCTGCAACTGGCAGCTCGAGGAGAGACAGGTGCCCATCCTCAGCTCTTGCGCACCTGATCGCCAGGTTGAACAGCTCCTGAGGTGTGCAAAGCTCCTCATGGATAGCCAGCTCTTCCTTCATCTTGACGTCGCAGACACCGTCAGAAAACGCGGAGATGATGGCCTCGTCCGTGACCTTGGGGATCTTGAGGCGGGTGCTGTTGAAGTGCTGGATGTACTTCCGGAGGGTCTCTCCTGGCTGTTGTTTGATGCGGCGTATGTCGCCCGCGACCGGTGGGCGGTCACGAGTGCCCTGGAAGTTGGCGACGAAGCGGTCTCGCATCTTGTCCCAGGAGGAGATCGAGCCGTGCTGCAGGTTCAGGAGCCAGGAGCGGGCCCCATCCTTGAGAGCCATGGGAAACTAGTTCGCCATGACTTTTTCATCGCCGTTGGCCGCTTCGATGCTCAACTCATAGAGCTGCAGGAACTCCGCGGGGTCGACGGTGTCGTCGTACCGTGGAGGCAGATCTGGCTTGAACTTGCCTGGCCAGGCAAGGCTACGCAGCTCAGGGGTGAAGGCGCGGCAGCCTGTCATGGTTGTCGGGGCCCGCTTCGGGGGCGGAGCTTGGTCTTGGCGAGGTCCGCGTTGTGCCACCGCAGGCGGCGCGCGGTCTTGACGAGGTGGCGCGGGGAGCACTGGTGCAGCTTCTCGCGGTCGCGGGATTTCTTGGCAGCTCCTATCTTCACGCGTGGGTGCCGACCGCGGCGGATCATGCAGCGGAGGCACGCGCCTTGGCGGCAAGGTACCGTCTTGGGGTCGAGGCTGTGGAGGCACACCACGAGCCCCGTCGCCTGCGGTCTGCTAAGGGGGGTGCAGAGAGTGGGCGGCGCCAGCGAGCCCCCCGCGGCACAGACGAGCTCGGCGACGCGGTCGAGCCACTCCTCATAGACGTCGTCGACGGGGCGGTAATGCAGGAGCTCGTTCGCTGTGATGAGCGCGGCCCGTGCCTCCATGGGAGTGTCGTGCGCGTGAGACGAAGAGCCAGCAGGGGTGAGCGATGGAGTAGCGGTGCAGCCGTCCTGCCGCACCGAAGGATGTTGCCAGGACGCCTGCTACTCATTTCCCACCGGTCCAGTGGAAGCGTTGGCGGCGGGGGACAGAGAACGACGAGGCGGCCTGCCGACGGGAGCCGTCTCACTACAAGAAATATGTCAACTAGTGACCTTCTGTCAGTGACCCTCGAAGAATTTTTCACAGATCTATGACCATTTCAGGCCAATTGGTCAAAAGCTGTTCGGGGGGCTCCAAACCCTAAACCATTGCGACCATTTTGGTCAGAAAGGTCGTAATTTCCTTACACGAAATGGTCATAAAGCAAACAGCGCTAGTCCGCTGCCTTATTTCTAGTTGTTAACGACCAATATAGATGGTCATGGCCTTGTAAATTGTGGTGGGTTGCTATGACTAGGCGCCACCTCATCAGTTTTGCCTATGTGTCATGTCCATGTGGCAGTTTTTGCCCTAGGTTGTGAAGCAACCTATATTTCTGTCATTCCCAAAATTCCCAAAAAAATCTCATAAATTCTTTGGGTCATATCTTCATCAAATATGTAAAACCTACCTTTCCTAGGTCAAAAATAATTCAAAAATATTCATTTTCCTATTCTGTTCAGAACAACAATTTGTGAAGGAAGTACCACTTTGGCATGTCCAAATAGTATCCATTTTCTACAGTGCTTTGCTATGCCCAAATAACCATCCTCCACCAAATGCCAGCTCAATCCATTCATTATTTTGAGCCGAGCTTCAACATTCGTATTTATGTCCAGTGTGGTAGTTTGCAAAGCAAGTACCACCTAGACTCCTCCTTTTGAGCTGAAAATTTGTGAAGACGGTCTTCTTAGTAACTGATCATCCTCAGCCAAAACTCACACCCATTAGCCATGTACATTTCCCATACCGCTAATCAAACACTTGGCTGCTAATTCATGTTTGAGCATCGATCGGTCTCCTCGTGAGAATCTTATGTTGTAATTTTCTTCCTAGCACCTACCTGGGGAGTGCCCAACCCACTAGACATGCCTAGGCCGCCCAGAACACATGGCAACGCCACAGTCACACGGTGACCACGCGACGGGCATGCGAGTTTACGCGCTCTAGAGTTGGGGCCCTCGGCCACCGCCCAAACCTCGACGTATCACCACCAAACCAGGTATTTATGATTAAATAGGTCCTTATGTAACTATAAATGATTTTTGGCAAAAAATAAATAGCAAACTATGAGCCAGCTATAGTTCAAATTTGACCCGCTTCCAAATGAATCGGTGGAAATTTGTCCTTTTCACGAGAGGTGGATCAAAACTTTTTACACCCAACCATTTGGTTAATTGTGCATTAAATATGGCCTAGTATTTTATAAAATTGATTTGGTCCAATTTTTCAACAATAATTTTTTAGTTCCGTCACGATAAAACCTCATTTCGGGCACTCGAAAAATGGAAAATGGTTTTTTTGTCCAAGGAAAATGAAAACTTCCTTAGGCGACATTGTTTGCCATTGCAATATGCACCCTTGTGCACAATATGAGATCATTTGAATAAACTATGCCATGAATGTGGCCATAAGATTGATCATTTGGCTTGAAAGCCATTGATCTCCACACGTGATAGCTCGTTTCTGAGAACGGTTTTTTATAATAATTGCCGTATTACAAGTTTGTTATTTTTCCTAGGAACTTGGCCACATATGATGACATAATGCGAAGGTTTCCCAATTTTTTGATTTTTTTTATTTTTTATGCCCGTTTCAAAATGCGGTAAAAACGGCGGGAATGACCATTCCTAGCTAATGGTTGAATCTTGGACTTTTTTTGGTGTTTCTCTGATTAAATAGAAACTTATGTACCTAGAAATGATTTTTGGAAAAAATAAAGAGCAAACTACAAGGCAGCTACAGTTCAAATTTGACCCACTTCCAACTGAATCGGCGGAAATTTGTCTTTTTCACGAGAGGTGGATCAAAACTTTTTACACCCAACCATTTCTTCAATTGTGCATTAAATATGTCCTAGTATTTTAGAAAATTGATTTGGTCCAATTTTGCAACAATTATTTGGTAGTTCCTTCACAAGAAAACCTCATTTCGGGCACTCGAAAAATGGAAAATGGTTTTTTTGTCCAAAGAAAATGAAAAAATTCCTTAGGCAACATTGTTTTCCATTCCAATATGCACCCTTGTGCACAATATGAGATCATTTGAACAAACTATGCCATGAATGTGGCCATAAGATTGATTATTTGGCTTGAAAGCCATTGATCTCCACACGTGATAGCTCGTTTCTGAGAACACCTTTTTTATAATAATTGCCGTATTACAAGTTTGTTATTTTTCCTGGGAACTTGTCCACATATGATGACCCAATGTGAAGGTTTTGCCATTTTTTGATTTTTTCTGAATTTTTTATGCCTGTTTCAAAATGCGATCAAAATAGCGGGAATGACCGTTCCTAGGTAGTGGTTGAATCTTGGAATTTTATTGGTGTTTATCTAATTAAATAGATACTTATGTACCTAGAAATGATTTTTGGAAAAAATAAATAGCAAACTATGAGCCAGCTACAGTTCAAATTTGACCCCCTTCCACCTGAATCGGCAAAAATTTGTCTTTTTCACGAGAGGTGGATCAAAACTTTTTACACCCAATCATTTGGTCAATTGTGCATTAAATATGGATTAGTATTTTATAAAATTGATTTGGTCCAATTTTGCAACAATTATTTTTTAGTTCCTTCAAAATAAAACCTCATTTCGGGCACTCGAAAAATGGAAAATAGTTTTTTGTCCAAAGAAAATGAAAACTTCCTTAGGCAACATTGTTTGCCATTGCAATATGCACCCTTGTGCACAATATGAGATCATTTGAACAAACTATGCCATTTATGTGGCCATAAGATTGATCATTTGGCTTGAAAGTCATTGATCTCCACATGTGATAGCTCGTTTCTGAGAACACTTTTTTATAATAATTGTCGTATTACAAGTTTGTTATTTTTCCTGGGAACTTGGCCACATATGATGACACAATGCGAAGGTTTCCCATTTTTCTGATTTTTTTGAATTTTTTATACCCATTGCAAAACGCGGTCAAAACGGCGGGAATGACCGTTCCTAACTAGTGGTTGAATCTTGGAATTTTATTGGTGTTTCTCTTATTAAATAGATACTTATGTACCTAGAAATAATTTTTGGAAAAAATAAAGAGCAAACTAGAAGGCAGCTAAAGTTCAAATTTGACCCGCTTCCTGCTGAATCGACGGGAATTTGTCTTTTTCATGAGAGGTGGATCAAAGCTTCTTACACCCAACCATTTGGTCAATTGTGCATTAAATATGTCCTAGTATTTTAGAAAATTGATTTGTTACAATTTTGGAACAAATATTTGGTAGGTCATTCACAAAAAAGCTCATTTCGAACAATCAAAAAATGAAAAAAATGATTTAAAAGAACTCATTTCTCATAACTCTTTAAAAAATATTTATCTTATTTCAATTTATGATTATTCCTGAAAACAATAGTCAAATTTGCTGACACAATAATAAGTTTTTTTTCAAATTTTCAGGTCATAATAAAATAGCTAACATGATTTAGCACATTACTTTTAGTCGATTATGACCAATTTAAATGGTCAAAATATCATACCTGTATACTGCGTTCTGATTGGTCCAGGGGCCTCTCACGCGGATCATGGGTAAATCACCATCGGATCCCCTGGATCCAACGGCCCGCACCAAACATGGATGTGTCCCCGAAACCCTAGCTCTGTCCTGTGGTCATTTTCCATCCACCCCCCCACCTCCTTTCTTTCCCTCGTTCTCTGCTGCTCCTCTCCCCTTCCAGATTCGGCGGAGCTCCTCTCGATCCCCTCCCCTTCCTCCCCGCCAGCCGCCACACCCATTCTCTCCAGATCCAATCCCTTCCTCCGCCCCCTCGTCCACCGTCCCCTTCCTCCGCCATTGACGTTCGCGCTCAAGGCCTCCGCCTCACCCGCCCTCGCCATTGCCTCCTCGGCGGGGTTGCCCTTCTTGCCATCCGCCTCTGCGGCGCCGAGGGCTGTGCTGCCGCGTCCAGGAGGGTCTCGCTCCGCGGGGCCGCACCCGCGACCTGCTACCCCGCGCCCGCACCAACTCCGGCGCTGCTCCACCCGCCGCTCTCGCCACGGCGCCGACGCTAAGGCCGTCCCCGTCCACCAGGTCTGGGATCCCGCCGCGGGGTTCGTCGTCAAGGTCCCCGCCATCTAAGAGTTCTTCGTCAAGGTCCCCGCACATCCTCTCCTCACCCCCCTGGATTGGAATCGGCGCCTCCCTCCGCCGTCGGCCGCCATGTCGCCGTCTCTGCTCGGGGTCAGCTCCCCTCCCTTCCCCTCTCTCCTCTCTTTCTCGTTGCGCGGCGCAGGTGGAGGTTGCTGAATTGACCTTGTTTTTTCGCTTGGTTCCTTCCTTCTGCAGGGGCTCACCAAGTCGCTGGCCATGACCGTGCTCTCCGAAGTTGGCGACAAGACCTTCTTCACCGCCGCGGTACCCCACCCCACCTCACCTCCTCTCGCCTTCCACGTGTTCCTAGTACTGCTTTCTCCGCGAGTCCGTCCTGGAATCGTGAAAGAAGCTGGAATGTGGTTGTGACTTGCATTTTTTTTCTTGACGAATTGTAGGTTGCCAACTTCCTTGCCCGTTTCAAGTCGATCCCTAGTATCATTGAGCTCGACAGCTTGAAGGTCTCTGGTGATGTCTTGTTTGGCTCTAGAGTCGTGCTCAAGGTGAACTTCATAGTCATCATTCTCCTTTTGCTGCGGTTAGTTACTGTGTGCAAATGGACCTAATGCTAATCAAATCTGCTCATCCCATCTGCAGGGCAACGTGACCATCGCAGCCAAGGCTGGAGTCAAGTTGGAGATCCCAGACGGAGCTGTGCTCGAGAACAAGGTAAGCCTTCATTTCACATCCCAACACCTACCCAATCTGAAAATGTGTGTCCTGTGTCATGATTGTCATGCATGGTCTGAGACTAACACATGGCCTTCTCTGGTGTCACCAGGACATCAACGGCCCAGAGGATCTTTGAGTGACGCCCACCGCCATCGCCAGTCACATTCCGAGAAACCTTCCGGTCCTCCTTCGCTGAGTTAATCGTCCTGTAATTTTTGTGTGCATTCTGCTGGGGTGTTGTCCTAGGATAGCCCCTTTACGTAATAATTGTAAGCCCCTCTGCTGTTCATCTACACTTGTTCTTCCTGGCCGTGCCAGGGACGTAAAATTTCTTTTGGTTATATGATGATGCCCCTAGTTCTCACATGCCTAAATTTGTTTCTTTCGCCCTGCTGGGTTCCCGGCGAGTCCATGATTTTGGCTTCTGCGGGCTCTGATCAGGTTGGCGTCCGGCGGCAGGATGAAGGCCAAGGTGAGCTCCCGCGCCGGTGACTCTAGGTCAGTGCCCCGACCCGACCCCTCGCTTGTTATATGGTGTAAGTGCAATGGTACGCTAGGTATGTGGTGTAAGTATATCCACAAGATTTCATTCAGTAAATCATCTCAGTTATCCAGTTTTGAAATATTTCGCCGATGCATCATCTCTATGTGCCAGAGTAGTAGCACTCTTTTTTTGTTGAGTAGATGTTCCTGAGCCATATAACTGCATAGCTGATAGTGTCAAACTATTCGCCATATAGTTATGTTCCGATATGGCTGCTCTGGTCTAGTTGTGCTAACGGGAACAGGCAAGCTGATCTGCTGCTGTTTTTCTCCCCTTGAACGATCTGGTGAAGGACAAGTTGGTCCATAGGTCCTCCTACCCTGCTATCTCTCTCTGCTGCATAGATATTTTCAGTTTTCTTTTGTTCTCTTTCTAGTTTAAGCATGAGGATATTCCAGTGTCTATGTATTCTTCTCGTGCTCATAAGTCAGAACATGTAATCTAATTAGGGACTGCAGACTTGCTCATGTCATGTGCAAAACTTTCATGAATGTACATAAACATTTTCATTTCCAGAACCATGACTGTACATACTCGTATGAAAATCATTCACAACCTTTGTTCACTAGTTCTGTCACGACCCCGATTCCAAAGTCACAGCGATCTAGCATGTAACACTTCATATCACTTTGCGGCCTCACGCACGGTATTCCCACGAGTGCCACCTTACCTGGCCTGGGACCGTTTGCGCCTTTTGGCTCACGTATATGATAATGTTGCTAGCATCCATATGACAGAGAACCCGGGCCGACATGGCTAGTCGTGAACCCAAAGCGGCACCAACCTACGGGGACAGGCATACATGAATCACATCGAGCATGTCGGTCAGCAGCGTGTGAATCCGGGCTGTAGCACTGGGCTAACAGGACTCCGGGAACCCGGGCTGTAGCAGGCTAGGCAGGACTCTGGATGTCACTGCATGACATTTCCCCGAAGGGACAGACACCGGAACAAAGTGAAACACATGCCGGCCAGTCAAGTGTCCTGAGAAGTAGTGTTGGGCTAGCAAGACTACTATGGCTCATGGAAGCACTAGACTACATTTCCCGATAAGAGAGGCTACCAAGGATAAACAACTAGATTGTCGGATCCCACACATACCAAGCATTTCAATCATACATACAATATGCTCGATATGTGTAAATACAACATGGCATCACAACATAACTCTATGACTCAAGTATTTATTAAGGTCCGAGGAGCGAGAAATTACAAACATGGGTCTCATGACCCAACAATCATGGCATACAAATCAAAACACATGCGGAAGCTTAACATGTGTGGGTACAGACATCTATAATGAAAAAGGCTAAGAACCTGACTATCTACCAGATCCTGCCGAGGGCACAAGATCGCAGCTGAGGTATCAAGCTAACATCGAAGTCCACGTGAAACTACTAGCCAGACTGGAGTCTCTCTGCAAAACATAAATTAAGCAAACGTGAGTACAAAGTACTTAGCAAGACTTACATCAGAACTAGCTACATATGCATCGGTATCAACAAAGGGGGGTGGTGGAGTTTAACTGCAGCAAGCCAGCTTTGACTCAATGGCTATCCTGAACTACGACTGTAAGCAACTCTTTTGAGGTGGCGCACACGAGTCCACATATTCACCATTCAATACACCACTAAGGATCCGCTTCCGTCTCCCTACGAGAAGGCCATCCATAGCACTCACACTTATCTTGCGAGTTTTAGAGTATCCACTTTCACTTGTCTATGAATTGTTATATGCAACCTAGAAGTCCTTTACCGCGGACACGGCTATTCGAATAGATCATTTATAACCCTGCAGGGGTGTACTTCATCACACATGATTCCACCACTTAGCGTCTGCACACGACATGTGCTCGGCAGGCTTCAAGCGAAAACCGACGTGGGTGTAGACCACGACCTGACTAACCACACAAGTCTCTAGTCCAGGTTTATCGCCTATTCGGGTTCCATCCGCAAGGAAATCCGGCCGGGGTGTCCTCAACGGCCTCAAACGATGTGTACAGGGTCCCGAGACGCCAAACGGGCGCCTGGCATACCCAGCCACAGTGTATCTACCGCATCATAGCCCACCCCTAGGGTCAGCGCTACGCACGGCCCCCAACACATAACGTACAAACAACAGAAACTAGTTGCAACTCCTAGACAGAGGACGAGAGGGGTCAATAAGTCTAGCGGGGTCATATTTCAGGGCCCAATGTGTGGTAGTAGCTGTTTCATGGATCACAAACACAGAACTCAGTTACCAAGGACGGTTCTAGTGAGACAACCCACCATGTACTCCTACATGGCCTCTCACCGCTACCTTCACCAAATCGTGTTCACACACTTAGCTCACACACAGTAGGACATGTTCACAACTTTCCAATTCATCCCCGATGAATCAGACCTAACACAACGCTAAGCAATAGCAGGCATGACAAGAAAACATGAATGAGTAGGCACATTAGGGCTCAAACAACTCCTACTCATGCTAGTGGGTTTCATCTATTTACTGTGGCAATGACAGTTCATGCAAAGGAAAGGGGTTCAACTACCGCAGCATGTAACAGTTGAATCGTTGTTGTCCTAATGCAGTAAAAGAGAGCAGGTGCGAGAGAGTGGGTTTGTATCGGAATGAACAAGGGGGGTTTGCTTGCCTGGCACTTCTGAAGATAGTATAGTTCTTCATCGGTGTCATCGATCACATCGTCGGAACATCGTCTACTGAAGGGGGACAAACACCGGCAATAGAGAAGAACACAATCAATGCATATGCGACAATATGATGCATGATCATGACATGGCAATATGTTGTGATTTGAGCTAATGCATCTAGTTCTGATTTAAATGAAGTTGGTTTGAATACATGATTCAAATTCCAACTCCATACATGATTATTTAAATGCCCTTTACTTGTTTTGTCCAAAACAGAGGACAAACATTGTTCAAACATGCATGAAAATGGTACACATGGATTCCTTTAATTTTTCTCATAATTTTTCATATATAAATCTTTTCATTTGGAGTTACGGGTGGATTTCTATGATTTTTAGAAGTTTGGGGGTAATTTCTAAAAATAATAAATCATTTAAAATTTATTTAAATTCCAGAAAGGTCTTATTGCGTCAGCATGACCTCACAGTGCCGTCAGCAGGTCAACGGCTCGGTCCAGGTCAAACCTGACGTGTGGGGTCCACACGTCAGTGACACAGTTAACTAACAGGGTTAATTAAAATTAAACTAAACCTAATATAGTTTAGTTAAGGCCTGGGCCCATATGTCAGTGAGTCTAGGGGGTTAGTTAGGCGCTAATAATGGTGCCACATCACCAGCCACCGGAGTTGGATGTCGGCGACCAAACCCGACGGCGGAGGATCGCCGGAGTTGCCCGGGACGGCACTACAGGGGTCGGCTCGACGCGCTGGAGGCACCAGAGGGATGCCCATCCTCGCGCGCATCCAGGGGATCACACGGGAGGCTGCGGGGTGGCCGGAGACGATGGCCACGACAACCATGGTGGTGGCCGGAGCTACGGGAACGGTGGGTTCAACGCTACGGAGCGTTTTGAGACGAACTGGTGGGGTCTGCGGCTTCCTGAGGAAGCGCTGAGCACGCCTACGTGCTCTGATGCGACGTGCGGGTGTTGCCACCGCGGCGGCGACATGGCCGGTGGCGGGGAGCGCTCGGCTCCGATGGTTGATGCGGCTAGGGGCGAAAACGACAGCGGGGAGAGAGGGGTTGGGAGTAGGGCTCATGGAGATGCCGAAGAGGGGGTCAGCGAGCTCGGGGAGGTCCTGGCGGCCCCGAATCGACCGGAGACGGGCTCGGGTGCCTGAGGTTGAAGACGAAGGCGAAGACGGTGTTCGGCGGCGTTTGGAGTCGTGTGAGTCAACAGGGGGGCGTAGGCGTCGGTGGCGGAGCCCCTTGGCATGTCGGAGAGGTGAGGAGGAGGCTCAGGGCACGGCAACAACGAGCGGCGGCGACGGCTGCGCTCGGGTGGGTGCGCGCGAGAGGGACAGGGGAGGGGATGAGCACGGGGGGAGGAGTGAGAGTGCCTGGGGGTGCGTGGCGTCTCCAGGGGGTCGTTGCACAGGAAGGCAGCCTGGAGGTGGCCGGCGTGTGGCCACGCGCGGCGGGCACGCGCCCGCGTCCTTCTGGCGCAAGGAGGACGACGACTGGCAGCTGGGCTCTGGTGGCTGGCTGCTGCTGGGCCTCTCAGGTAAGGCCAGGTAGGTTTGTGTTATGTTTTATTTTTCTGTTCTCTTTTCTATTTTTCTGTAATTGTTTTTGACTTAAGTAAAATGCTAAGACATTTCCAAAAATCATGAAACTAATCATGGCTACTGTTTATAATATATCCAACAGTAAACATTTTAGTTTATGATTATTTGAGCATTTAAAATATTTTATAGCATTTAAATGCCCAAATGCAAATACTTTATGAATTCATTCAAAAATCCAAAGTGACCTAGGAAAATGTGTACCATTTTTGGCAGAGGTTCTAGACCAATTCAAAAATGATGAACTTTTCCAAAGGAATTTTGGGATCATTGAAAATGATATTTTTTATTTGAACCTAGTTGGATTCATCTGTGCTAGGGTTTCAGCAGTCCCCAATTCAAATTCATAAGAATTTAAACATGATGCAACACATGACTAGCTATCTCAGAGCATACTAGGACTAGGGATGTGACAACTCACCCCCACTAAAACAAGAATCTCGTCCCAAGATTCAAGAAGTGAAGTAAGAACACTACTAGAAAAAGGGCTATAGATGGGATTGACACTAATGGCGCACCAGACAAGCGGTGCGCCATTAGTATATACTAATGGCGCACCACCTTCTGATACGCCATTAGAGTTGAAACTACTAATGGCGCACTAGGCCCAGGGTGCGCCATTAGTATCAAAAAAAATTGAACTAGTGCGCCTGTCCAAACATACCAATAGCGCATCCAGACACAGTGCGCCATTACTAGTTGTAACTAGTAATGGCGCACCTGTCGGAAAGTGCGCCACTAATGTTGTTTTTTTTATTATGTTTTTTATTCCTTTTTTTGCAAAACTACTAATGGTGCACTGTTCCACCGTGCGCCATTACTAGTTTAAACTAGTAATGGCGCACTGTGGGACAGTGCGCCATTAGTATGTTTTTTTTGCAAAACTACTAATGGCGCACCACCAGAAGGTGCGCCATTAGTAACCTGGATTACTAATGGCGCATTTAGAGTTGGTGCGCCATTAGTAAGTGGGCAGCAACAAGATATTTTGGACAGTTAAACTAGTAATGGCGCACTGTGGGACAGTGCGCCATTAGTATGTTTTTTTTGCAAAACTACTAATGGCGCACCACCAGAAGGTGCGCCATTAGTAACCTGGATTACTAATGGCGCATTTAGAGTTGGTGCGCCATTAGTAAGTGGGCAGCAACAAGATATTTTGGACAGTTAAACTAGTAATGGCGCACTGTGGGACAGTGCGCCATTAGTATGTTTTTTTTGCAAAACTACTAATGGCGCACCACCAGAAGGTGCGCCATTAGTAACCTGGATTACTAATGGCGCATTTAGAGTTGGTGCGCCATTAGTAAGTGGGCAGCAACAAGATATTTTGGACAGCCTCTCCTACCAACACTCACTTTCTCCCCACTTCATTCTCTCCACCTCCTCCTTGTCTCGGGTGCCTCCTCTTTTTCACCTCATTTCCACCATAGATTCATTCAATTTAAGTGGTTAAATTACCTTGTTTTGATAGGTAAGTAAGGGGGGAAGCTATATTTATGTTGTTCTCCCTACAACAATGTGCACATGCACTTTTTATGGCCTAGCTAGATCTATGTATGTTCGTGGTGTTGCATATGTTTGTGGTGTTGCATATGTGTTTGTGTTTGGAGGTGTACCGGTATTTGAAATGCGATAGTTGTCAATATTTTGCCAGAATGTTGATTCATTTCCGTTTCAGCGAGAATTTTGGCATTAAGCATTCTTTTTGGTCCTATTTTTAGGGAAAGTCATGCCAAATTTTTTCTTGGTTCTAAAATATCGTTTTGCTCTACCCCGCAGGCGACCATGGTCCGCACGATGACCGAAGGCATCGTGAATAGGTTTTTGAGGTCTGCAAAGGCCGAGATGCTTCAAAAGAACGAGACGGAGATAAGATGTCCGTGTCGAAGATGCAAGATGAAGAGCCTTATTGCGGACCCGGAATCCGGGCACGTGCGTGACCACCTGCTCTTGCATGGTTTCATGGATGGCTATTGGTGGCAAGGTGATGAAGATGACTACGAAGTCGTCCATGGGGGTCGGGCAAGAAATGAGGAAGGGCAGCAAGACAACCACCGCGGCTCGGGCGGGCGAGAAGACGAAGAATCCCTAGGAGATGATCACGACGGTGATGCTGTACACAGTCATCATGTAGAAGATGCAGGACATGATGATGAGGAAGATGCCGGAGCAGACGACGGGCATGATCATGAAGATGATGATGCCGGCGGAGCAGACGATGCTGGACCATCGACGGGCTGGGTGCAGGACCCTCATATTCAAGAGCTGCTTCTCAAGCACACGGATAACGCAAGAGCTGCCGCCCGAGAGAAAGCCAAGATGGATCAACTTGAGTTAGACGCGGTTACTCCATTGTATGAAGGATGCAGGCCCGAGGATACCCGCCTGAAAGTAACGCTCATGGCTCTGGAGATGAAGGTAAAACACAAAATGACGGACACATGCTTCGACGAGAACATGTCATTCTGGCACGAACGTCTTCCCAAGGGGAACAAGTGCCCGACCAGTTTGGAGGAGGCGAAGAAATTCGTGTGTCCTCTGGATTTACCGCACGTGAAATACCATGTGTGCATGAACAATTGCATCATTTATCAGGACGAGCACGCGGAGTCTACCATATGTCCGGTGTGCGGCGTCACTCGATACAAGAAGAGGAAGAAAGCTCCTCGAAAAGTGGTGTGGTACTTTCCGATCACTCCTCGTCTGCAGCGGTATTTCGCGGACCCTAAGGTAGCAAAGCTCCTGCGTTGGCACGCGGATAGGGAGGAGAAGAAGCGAGAAGATGACGCAAATGATCCGGAGATAGATAAAAAAGACAAGATGCTGAGTCACCCTAAGGATGCGAGCTAGTGGCAAGCGTTGAACTTCGAAGACCCAGAATTTGGGAACGATCCAAGGAACATCGTGCTGGGCGCGAGCACCGATGGAGTCAATCCGTTTGGCAGCCAGAGAAGCACACATAGCACCTGGCCTGTGTTTGTGTGGATGTACAACCTTCCCCCCTGGTTGTGCATGAAGAGGAAGTACATTCACATGAGTATGCTAATTGAAGGACCGAAACAACCAGGGAACGACATCAATCTGTATCTGGGGCTGCTGAAAGAGGAGCTTGACACGCTGTGGAAAACGCCAGCCAATACATGGGACGCCGCAGAGAAAGAATATTTCCCTATGAGAGCCGCCCTGCTCACGACGGTGCACGACTATCTCGGTTACAGATATGTCGCGGGGCAGGTGGTCCACGGATTTTCTGGATGCGTCAGGTGCATGGATGACACAACGTATCGCCAGCTAGATAGAGATCCCGGGTCTTTAAAAACCGTGTTCATGGGACATCGAAGGTGGCTTCGCGACGATGACCCGTGGAGAAAACGCAAGGATCTGTTCGATGGTGAAACCGAACCCCGAGGACGCCCGCGTACGAGGAGCGGCGAGGAAATAGACGAGCTATTGAAAAATTGGAAAGACTGCCCACTGCCGGGAAAGAAGCAAAAGGCGCCATAGCCGGGAAAGATGCGAAAGGCGCCAGAGCCACTGCTGAAGGTATGGAAAACGAGGTCTGTTTTCTGGGACTTGCCGTACTGGAAGATCCATCGTGTGCCTCACAGCCTTGATGTCATGCATATCACGAAGAACGTGTGCGAGAGTCTGTTGGTACCCTGCTCAACATGCCAGAGAGGACCAAAGATGGGCCGAAAGCAAGGGCAGACTTGAAATCAATGGGCATCAGGCAGGAGCTTCACGCTATATATGATGATGATGATGAGGCAAAGCAGGACACGGAAAGTTGTCGCAAAGGCAAAAAGGCCAAGAAGACCGGAAATGACTACCCTCCCGCGTGTTTACTCTAAGTCAGGAGGAGATCGAGCAGTTTTTCACCTGCCTCCTAGGAGTAAGACTTCCTTACGGTTACGCGGGGAAGATAAGAAGATACCTAGACCCAGCGAAGCAGAAGTTCAGCGGGATGAAGTCTCACGACTGTCATGTGCTGATGACGCAGATACTTCCAGTTGCAATCCGTGGGATCATGGACCCGCACGTCTGTGAAACGCTATTTGGCCTACGCAACTTTTTCGACGTCATCTCTCGGAAGTCTGTTGGCGTGAGGCAACTCAGAAGGCTACAGGAACAGATCGTGGTGATACTATGCGAGCTTGAGATGTACTTTCCGCCCGCATTCTTCGACGTTATGGTGCATCTGCTAGTCCATATCGTGGACGATATCATCCAACTCGGGCCGACGTTCCTGCACAGCATGATGCCGTTCGAAAGGATGAATGGTGTCATCAAAGGATACGTTCGCAACATGTCACGTCCAGAGGGAAGCATAGCCAGGGGCTTTCTGACCGAAGAGTGCATCTCCTACTGCACGAATTATCTAGGCATCGATAACCCCGTTGGTCTGCCCGTCAACAGGCACCTCGGCAGGCTTGCTGGATGGGGTCACCGTGAGGGTCGCCGCGAAATGCATGTCGACTTCGAGGGTCGACTCGCCGTCTTTGAAAGAGCAAACCTAGTCGCGCTACAACACATAGACGTGGTCGATCCTTGGGTGGTAGAGCACAAAACCTTTATTGAGAAGACGTACAATGACTGAGGCCAACAGAGGACGGACGGAGATATAATCAAAGAGCACAACTCATATTTCACGCATTGGTTCAAGAAGAAGCTTCTGTCGTACCCTTGACATGAGGATTCTTCCGCGGAAGAACAACTCATATTCGCCTTATCACAGGGCGCCAAGCACAACCTGATGACCTATGAGGCGTACGATATCAACGGCTACACATTCTACACCGAGGACAAGGACATGAAGAGCGATGGTTATCAGAACTCTGGGGTAACGATGGAATCCTACACCGGTAACGACAAGGACAGATACTACGGAAGGATCGAGGAGATCTGGGAGCTGAGCTACGCTGGAGAGAAGGTCCCGATGTTCCGTGTCAGATGGGCGAAGAGCGTCCTAAAAGAAGACCGGTATTTCACCACCATGGTTATACCCGAAGCCAAATCCAAGACCGCGGGCGCAAACGTCACCGCGAAAAATGAGCCATGGGTACTGGCTTCCCAAGTCGACCAATGCTTCTTCATTACCGACTCGTCAAAGCCCAGTCGTGTTGTCGTGAGGAGAGGCAAAAGGAAGATCATCGAAATGGATGGAGTAGCCAATGAGCAAGACTTCGACAAGTACGGCGACCCGAGGATCGAACATGACGACGATGATGAAGTAGCAGAATACACCACAAGAAGAAGCAGGACCACCCTACCTAAAGGACGTCCGTTCCATAGAAGAACTCCATTTGCGAAAAAGAAGGGCAAGAAGATTGTGAACAGATAGCTAGCTAAGATCGATTGTATTTAAATCGTAGCCTTCATTACTCGATTGTATTTCATGGGCACTTTTTGAACTATCATGAATATTTTTAAATTTCATGGACACTCGATCTCGATCCCCCTCCATCTCGATCGCTATCCCACCTCGCCAGATCCGGTCCCCCTCGCCGCCGAGCACCCCCCGGTCCACCGGCCGCCGCCGCCGACCCCCCGCACCCTCGATTCCCCTACTCAACCGCCGCCGCCGACCCCCCGCACCCCCCGCACCCTCCCCGCTCCACCGGCATTACTGTTTGATGATATTTTTAAAAAAATTATTACTGTCTTATAAAAAAATATTATTGTTATGATTTAAACAAGTTTGAACATATTTAAACACAAATAAGTATCAAACAACATTTTAAATGCATAAAAAAATTGTGGAGCCTGGGAATCGAACCCAGGACCTTCTGGTGTGAGAACTGGCTGTTGACCAGTCGAGCTAGTAGAGGGAACTTGGTGTGGATCAGGTCAGGTGGAAGATAACCTATTGGCTCGAGCAGAAATCAAAAAAAAATTCTACTAATGGCGCACCAGGGTGAGGTGCGCCATTAGTATGGATGTACTTATGGCGCACCGAGGGGTGGTGCGCCATTAGTATTGTGCCGCCCCCATCCATATTTCCTCCCCGGCCCAAACCTATCCCCTCTCTCTCCCTCGCCCTCGCCCTCGATCCCCTTCCCCTCTCCTCTCCCGACGCCGCTGCCCCGCCGCCTCGACGCCCCGACGTCGGCGCCGCTCTCCCCGTCGCCCCACCTCGTTGGACGCCATCGCCCCGCCGCCCTCGTCGCCGGCGGCCTGGACGCCGCCCCGTCCACACTGCCCCGTCCACCTCGTCGGGCTCCTCCTCCCGCTCCGCGTCCTCGGGCTCCTCCCGCTCGCGCTCGCGCTCCCGCTCCCTCTCGTCGTCCTCCTCATCGCCGCTCCCCTCCCGCCGCCAAGCGCAGGTGAGCAACCGCCGCCCTTCCCTTCCCCTCCCCTCCCATCCTCCCCCGCCGCCGCGCGGCCCCGGATCCGTCCTCGTGCGGATCCTCCCCTGCCGTAGCTTAGGATGGATGATTCTGATGTGTGAAATTACAAATGTATATGTGTCTTGCTTGTTAAATTTTCTATGTTGTCAAGCGTAGCCACTTCTGGGATCGAATAATACGGATGCATGTTTTTAGTATCTATATTGTACAAGGTATTTAAAATAACCATGTTCATTTAAAAATGTGTTTTTGAGTGATGCTTGAGATAGGATGGAAACTGAAGTTAATTGCCAGAGACTTGCCATGTGCTGTGTAGTTTAGCTCCATTATTAGAATGGCAGAATTTGAAAACGAGCATATGTTCTCTTCTTCTACTTCTTCTTTTTCTGAAATTAGAGAAGATTTGGCGGCTGCTGCTGCAAAGCAAGTCAAGCATTTGTGTGCTTGCGTGAGAAAAAGATAGCCAGCAGCGCCACCTTTGTAGCCTCCTTTGTGTCATTGCGCATGGGCTTCATCCTCATTCCTCCCTCCTTTTACCGCCATGTCAAAAGGCAGGCGCATCAAAGCGATGATGATACACTCTTTAAGCCGCCGGTGATGAATGCAATTAACTTCTTCCTTTTTTGGCTGCCCATTATTCCCTAGCTAGTGCTCGCTTTTCTGCAGGGCTGCTGCTGCTGCTTTAGTTTTCATGCCCAATCAACAAATTCTCCTTTTATCCATTTGATTGTCTCCTATTATAATTGCAGAGGATAAGAAGAACTTGCTTTGTTCTTGCTTGTACACCAATCTCTGCTTCAACTGCTGCATTTACTTTCATGTAACAGTCTTGTACCCAATGCTTCAGTGGCAGTGCATCCTAAGCAATGGACTCCACTTGGTAGAGTGGTACAGTTAGTATTAGTACTATCATGTTCTCTTGCTTCTACAGAGAAGGAAGGAAGGACTTCAGAGTTCAGATAACACTATTGTTCTCATGGGTAGGGTGTACGCGACGATCTTACGGAGAGAAAGCATTCATTTTTTGCCCAATTTGTGCTGCTGAGATGGTACTTGCTGGGAATTTATTACCATGTTCTCTGAGTTGGTTCATACTGATTTCTGGGCAGTTTGTGTGTAGGCACTCGTGCAGCACAACAGGTACAGGTTTCTTCGGTAGCTTTGTTTTGGGCATAGGGTGTTTCATACAAAATACCCAACACATGGTCTTATCTCTTCTTCTTTTTTTGTGATAACTCACATGGACCTCTCCTGGTCCATTCGTATTTTTTGTAAGGCTTTTATCGGTTTGGTTAATTGTAAAATCTTATGAGTGTTTGCTCCATGATCTACGCGCAAAGTATTTTTAGATTCTCGGTGCAGTTATTTAGGGGGGGGGGGTTATTTGCTTGCTATATATATAGGGAAAGTCATTGCTCTGTTTTCAGTATTTTCTGATCCAGCACCTTTACACAGAAACTGAAACTGCTTCACTCTCATCTTATCAATATTTAAGCCGCCGGTGATGAATGCAATTAAGTTCTTCCTTTTTTTAGTTGGCCATTATTCCCTGCTGGTGCTTGCTTTTCTGCAGGCTGCTGCTGCTTTAGTTTTCATGCCTAACTAAGAACCATAAAGAAAAGACTCATCTTTTAGTCTAGTTGGCGACACAAAAGATGCATCAGCGTCTTGCTGCCATTCTTAGTTTTTTTTATCCATTCTCAGTTTTCTATCTGTCATACCAATATTAGTTATGTAGAGTTCTCATCTTATGTAATGTTCAACTCTGACTAAACAGGTTCTGCAAACGGTCTTTTACTGCACTTGACTGAAGAAGTAGGTGTCTACTATATCCTTCACTTGAGGTGAGTTGTGTTCTCAGGTTTACATTGCAATGGGCACTCTTCTTGTAAACACAAATTCAGATTTATATACTATATGCTGGCATGACTATTTTTATTAGGCAGGACAGTGCAATAGTTGATGTATCTTGGGTTAATATTAACCTAACTATTCTTTTTTCCTTAGGTTAATATTAAAATGTCCAGTGTCTATATATTTGGAAATGATTGCTGCTAGATGTTAATTTGCTGGTACTAGCTAGAATTTGGCACTGAAAAGCAAAAGCAAAAGCTAATTAACTGCTGGGTATTAGCACTGGTACTAGGTAGCTAAAATATGTGTTCTGAAACACTGAGAGCAGAAACACTTACTACATACATATGCTCAAGAAACACTTACTAACCAGAAATGGTTTTCACTTGAATCTGTTAGTATTTGTCTGCATTTTCTCACATTCTTCTTGTATCTGATCCAGTATTGCTTGTTGTGGTTTGTCCAAAATGTTGAATGATACTTCTTGGAGATGCATATATTGTTTCACCTCTTCACATGCCAATGTATTTTCCATGTTGTGATGGAGGCCTTTTTTGCCTTGTCCACCCGAGAGGCCCTTGAGTTTGCTGGAATGTCGATTAACTTCCGTTCCGGCAAATTCGGGTACTCCATATGTCCTATTTTCAGCAAAGGTCATGCTGAAATTTTCCGTGAATTTTAGCATGACTTTGCTAAAAATAGGACATATGGGGTACTTGTGACTAATGCATGGGCCGGGGTATCTTAGTAGTTAATTAAGTAGGATCAAGTGCCTCGGCGTACTTGTGACTAATGCATGGCTTTTAGGGTGCCTTGGTGTCGATAAAAACCGAAATGATGAAAGCTTAGGATTTTAGGGTGCCTCGGCATCGAAAAACCCTCAATGATAAAAGCTTAGCTTTTAGGATGCCTCGGTGTCGACAAACCCTAAATGATGAGACCATGATCTTGTTCCTTGAAAATAACCAACTTTTTGACCAAACTTTGTTCCTATTTGGAGAGAAACATGGCCAACAACGATGAGGCCGGGGGTTCGGGCGGCAAGGCATTCTGGGAGCTGTCCCAGGAGATGGAGGAACAACCTCACTTGTACAAGGACGCCGCCTTCCCCACCGATCCTGAGACCACTGATGGTACCGCCGAGGATGACCCCACTGATGCCACCACTGATGGTGCCGCCGAGGATGCCACCACTGATGATGGCGGCGCACGCACAGATGGCAGCCAACCGAAGAGGCAACGGAAGGACCGGCGCCCGACCATGCTCCGCACCCTCAAGGAGGAAGTTACTGAAGTGGACTCCGACGGGAATCCAACGGCGCCCGAACGAATAGTCAAGGGGTACTCGCTTCAGCTCGGGTGCATTCTCCAGAGCACCGTCTCGATCAACACCGAGAACCTGAGGCATCCTGACCGAGGGAATTTGCGCAACCTCCTCTTCACGAAGCTGCACGAACGATACAAGTTCCCCGCTGAATTTGAAAACACAAGCCTCAAAGCGAATAAAGTGAACAATGCTGCCCTCACGAAGATGAGCAAGGCCCTGTCTACTTGGAAAAGCAATGTGAAGAGAATGATCGAGAAAGGTGAGAGTTATGAGAAGATCAAGGAGAAAAATCCTTCAATCACCGAAGATGACTACAACGACTTCAAGATCAATTGCTCGAGCACCGCAAACTCCGAATCAAGTAAGTGGGGGAAAGAAATGCGGGAGCTGAACTTAGGGGAACACACACTCGGTCCCGATGGTTACAGAGTGGCGGAGCCTATATGGGACAAGGAGGAGGCGGACCGTGCCGAGCAAGGCCTACCGCCCCTCTTCGATAAATACGGTGACAAGCAGACCAGGAACTTTGTCAGGGCCCGGTACAAGAAGGACCCGAAAACAAAGGAGCTTACCATGGATCCGAAGACCAGGGCGCTTGAGCTTGTTCTGGTAAGGAATACACCCTCGCGTAATTAGCTCCATATGGTTGCATTCTAATTAATGAAGCCAAATTTCTAAATGGTTCACATTCCTTCCACAGGCGACTGAAAGCAGTAGCGCGGGCTCGACTAAGAGCAACCCTTGGGACACCACTCTAAATAGGGCGTTGAATGTAATGAAGAACAAGGATAAGCTCAGTAAGCCGATGTCAGCTGGTCGTGTGGCCGGTAAAGGCTTGTCGACAAAATGGTCGTCATACTATAACACTGGTGGGCGAAAGGAGAAAAAGACCAGCTCGGAAAGCCAGGCGCACGAGGTTCAAGAACTCAGGGCATAGGTGGCATGGATTCCGGAGATTTTCCAAGAGCAAGTGCAACAACAACTCGGAGCGACGATCACCACCATTGTGCCTACCTTGATCCAGGGGATTAGTGCGTGGATTGCGGGCGGCCAACAGGGGCCGCCCCCGATTCCTAGCTTCACGGCCAGCAACTCGCAGAACGCGATGGCGGGGCCATTGGTGTCTCCGGCGGAGGCGGCATTGGTGTCTCCGACGCCGGCACGGGAGCTTAATGCACCCGGGTGTACGCCGGCCGGCACCTCTGCAGCAAGCGGCCCGTCCGTCAACTACACGCCCGCCGTTGGCGGTGCCTCAACATTAGCCGAGCTCGACGCCATCATCACGGTAACTAATTAAGCCTCTCTCGGCCGAGGACTTCATCTCCTTGCCTTTGACTGGGCATCCCTGACGCCCTACATGTTTTCGCAGGGTGCCGCCGACGTTCCGTGCACTCTCCTGCACTTCGTGAACAACGAGTTGGTCGATGTCACCAAGGGCAAAATCGTTCAACCGGGCAACCCCTTGTTCCACGGTACCCAGATGCCACCCAACTTGTTTAGGGTTCAACTGGTTCGGGTGCTGCCAGGCTGCGACGAGTTGTTACATCCGATTCGACCCGTCGGGGCCGACGATGATGACGTGATGACCCTCAGCGCCTGCCTGAGCTGGCCCCTGCTTTGGCCGAAGAGCCAGATTTGTTTGGGGGTGGGGGACACCACCCCAAAGACAACACCGCCAGTCGTGCCGGCGCCAAGTTAGCCCCATGGCAAGACCGCCGCAACGGTGCCGGTCATCCCTATGCCACTGGATCCAAACATGCATATGGCACAGGATCAGAACGACGACGATGACGACGATACATTTGCCAACGTCGATCAGTACTTTGCCGATCATGGGTACGGTGTCGACTTCATGGGGCCTCCTTCTCAAGAACCCAACCCAACAAAAGACGTGCGCGATCTAGCTGGTACCGCGGAGAAGCCAAGTTGCAACAGGCGTCGTCTGTAGTTCAGCTCTCAGGAGATGCCTCCAGCTGCCGACTTCACCGAGCCTCAGATAGGCGAGGTGCGAAATATTATCAGCCCCAACACACTCAAGAAGGCGGTCTGTGAGCAGAACTCGGTCCCATTACAGGAGAAGAAGAACGCACGCAAAAGAAAGACTAACAAGGGTGCGGGCCAGCCGGCACCGAGTACGATCCGTGCTCAGGACGGGCCACCTTCACCTGAGGATTTAATGAGGAGGCTGCAGGTGGCGGGTAGGCCGATGCTACCGAGAAATATGCTCGATGCTGCAACCGGTGCTATGCGGAGTCTGCATGACAGTGTTCTTTCTTTGGAGAAGCGGCGTCTCAGAGAGAAGGATGTGGCATACCCGGTTTTTGTGGCCAAGGTGCCAGAGGGCAAGGGCTTTGTGGATAACTCCATCGGGGGTACGATCGTCCTGCGGTTTGATGACATCCATGCTATGTTGAACCTTCATCCGCTGGACTACACCTTCGTTCGGCTATTTTCGCTTAGTATGGAGATGCAGATCATTCGCGACAAGACCCCGAACATCGTGATAGTCGACCCCTTCTACATGCGTGCCAAGATCTTGGGCAGCGCTGGGGACCGGCAAGTCGTGAGTTCTTACCTCGAAGGCGTCATTCTGGCAAACCAAGATAAGGATAACTTCCTCGTGCCTTACTTTCCCGAGTAAGTCCTCCCCTCAACCGCCCCGTAACATATGAATTCTTAGATTTCGATCGTTTTTCTTTTAACATTCCATGTTTTCTACAGTGACACACATTGCACGCTCATCCTCCTAAGCCCCAAATATTCCATGGCCACGTATTTCGATCCGGACCGTCATTCGAACGTAGACTACACAAATGTCAAGAAGGTTCTTGATGATGTTCTCCCCGGCTATGCCAAATCTGGAGGCACCTTCACCAGGCCTATTTGTAAGTACGGCAAGCACGTGTTCTCCCACAATACGACGTTCTGCTGCGTCAAGCAGCTGCCTGGCGGTCAGAAGGGTGCCTACTACGCCATCCATCACATGCGGGCGATCGTACGGGACCAGCATCAACTTCTGCTACCGAGTAAACTCAAATATTGGGCCGCGAGCGTGTCGGCAATCCAGGACACGGACATCAGACAAGAATTCTTTCGCATCCAATCGGAGTTTGCGGAAATCATCCATCAAGATGTCCTTCGTTCCTCGGGGCAGTTCTACCTCAGAAATCAACCGTCCAACAGTGACATCGACACAATGCTACAAATGCAGGCTGACAACGACCGTTATTTCATGACTCCCACGATAGACGGCGGCTTCATCCATGCTCTGGTCCCTTGAGTCGAGTCGAAAGCAGTGATGCTGTGTCTAGTTCTGAAACATCGATTGGCTCATGTTGTAATTAAACTTTAATGAACTTGTAGTATGTCTCTTTGGTTTCGAGAGTCGTTCATCTTAGATGTAATCGATGCTATTAATGTCTTGCTTTTCTCTTCCGATCGTTCTGTTGCATACTTATATATTGCTTATGTATTGTCTGTGAATTGGTAATAATGTTTCGTTTGGCTACTGCATAGCGATGCCGTCGTATGTCGTGTACAAGGGTAAGGTTCCCGGAGTCTACGACGACTGGGAGGAGTGTCGGAGACAGGTTCACCGATTCAGCGGTAACATTTACAAAGGGTACACCACTAGGGCCGAGGCCGAATCTAGATACGCCCTCTATCTAGCGGGAGAGGGGAGGGAGCGCTGGAGGAACCGGATGTAGACGAGTTTCATCGTGATGATGCTCATCGTGATGACCGCAACTCTCTTCTATGTGATGGTAGTTTAGATGATCGATATCGACTTGTAATGTGAAGACAAACTCGCTACTCGCGGTCTCGAGACTTGTAATATAATGTTCTATCTTTGTTCGGTCTTTTCAATTCGGTGACTAATATGATGAATTGTATTCGGAGACTAATATGATGAATTGTATTCAGAGACTAATCTTCTATTGTATTCGATGAATCTGTTGTTGATGTGTGCTGTCTATATTTTGTCCAATTATACATTTTGTAACCTGTGCAAAAAACAGAAAATTAAAAAAAAAATCTAATATTCATACTAATGGCGCATCACATCACAGTGCGCCATTAGTATGCCAAAGGATACTAATGGCGCATCATTAAACAGTGCGCCATTAGTATGCCGAAGTTAATAATGGCGCATCTTGTTGTTGTGCGCCATTAGTATGCCAAAGCACCTGGGTATACATGGCCCCCTGGGAGGCATACTAATGGCGCACTGTTGTATATACTAATGGTCCATCTGAGGTGCGCCATTAGTATACCAGATACTAATGGCGCACCAGTGGTGCGCCATTAGTAAAATATACTAATGGCGTGGCACTAATGGCGCACCTCTAATGCACCATTAATGGCCAAATTAGGTGCGCCATTAGTAGGCCTTTTCCTAGTAGTGGAAGACAGAGGGGTCACAAAACTATCACAATCTTCTCGATCCAACTACCCTTCTCGAAGATACCGATATATTGCATCACATTGATCTTGACGTCTTGCTTTGAGAACTACATCCAACATGACAACGAGAAGAAAGGGAAAATTTAGAAGAATCGATCTTCTTGTGGTTCGAGAAAGTTAGGATCATCTTGATGATCACAAGATCAACTCACGGGATGAGACATAGAAACATCTCTGGAGCTGAGAGGCAAAACTTGCATCAGGAGCGACAGAAGAAACAATTTGACGAGGGTTTCAATGTAGCGAGGGAAATTGCCATGATTCCGCAACGGGGCACCTCAGGGAAGGTGACTCGAAGAACTATTCCCTTAAGTGGCAAAAAGAATTAGTTTTGATCCATAGATCATTGAAACTCTCTATACCAGCCTAAGTCAATTCTTAATCGATCGTCTGGAAGAGTTCGAAGGAGTGGCATACTCAGACTAGGATGGATGATGTGGATTACCTTGTTGAAGACAACGCAATGGATGATTTTTGGCTTATCATCGGAGATGGATGGGACCAGTGGTAGGACCACTTTGAAGATGATCCTGATCAGTAATTACTGAGAAGGGTAGTCCGTAGTAGGATGACACAATGGCGGTTCAAGCTGGGAACAAAATGCAAATGCTAGGAATGATTCTAGTAACTGGGGAGAAACCCGACAGTAGAGAGAGATTCCACTGTTTGAAAGGTTATGTCATAATCGAAGAAACTGAGAACGGATCCCAATTAATGCCGATGATAAATCCTAGTGCTTGCGCGTGCTCTCAAGAACCTGAGCATTTCCGTATTCATCAAGGTTTTACCAATATCCGTGTCAAGGATCCTGGCAACACAACATACTACCATGATGAATAGTGATGGACGATGCAGATGCAAAAGGAAGATAACACCCTCTCAGATTTTTCCTTAGCAATGCCAAAGAAGCAAATCTGGATGATCGACCGAGAGACATTTAGCACTCCGCTTCTAACGTTCTCCTTGATGTACTAGGTACCACGGTCAGTGCTTAAAAGCATCAACATGGCCATCAAGTAAAGGTCAGACTTCGGAAGCAAAAAAATCCATAAGGAACAACTATTGGAATAAATTCTACGAGATCCTTATGGGGAGGTGGCCAACTTTCTCAATCAATATACTACAATAATAAGTCTTCCGATTGGGTGTGTTGGCCACAACATCCACTTTACCGGGTACAGAAAGACCAATATTATAGTCCTTGAGAAACGCTCCAACCATCATATCTGCCTGGGATTCAGATCTGGTTGGTGTCAGGATAATCTAGACTCATCGGGTCGGGAAAGAAAAATGAAAGCTTGCAACACAAATCGACGAGATGACGTTGCTAGATTCCCGGGGGAATGAACTATGGTAGTATGCTCCAAAACATGAGCCGGTTCTGCTACAAGCATGTGAACACGCTGTCCCAGACAAGCATGACCACATAGTAGTCTTATAATAAAACACTATCAAGTTCAGGGTAGGATCCATCATCAAGGATTTCGAAGTCCTTACGCACGCTTGACTTCTTTTCCTTGAACAAGTCAATCAGTGGCTTGGGGTGCTAGGGAACATATGGAATGAAGGTTGCAAGTCTCCAAACCACAGGATACATCGCACATATGCATGAACGACTTGGGATGATTCCAGAGGAAGCAAAACAAGCTTTCCCAAATTCATGGCGGCAACTTGCAACATATGCAGATGAATTAGAGGAAGTCAGTACTTTCATCCAAACATATGCTTCATGAACGAAACATGAAGAAATTCTTACACAAGTTTCCAACACTAAGTTGATGTTCAACATGAGTCATGGGGGGAGACAGAATGCTGCTAATGGGCTCAACAGCAACTCATCCGAATTTCCATATCACTGGACTTCCACCATCATGTGAACATGGTGATAGTATTGGTTAGACCAAAAGATGTAATGATGTATGCTCGAGGGGTCAACCACGAGTAAGACAACATTATGAACATCGTTGGCTCCGGTTTGACTTGACGATAGCCCATACTCAAGTCAAAGTTTTGTCAAGGCAATAGATCCAACAACTGATCACGAGGACCAATCGATGGAGATATCATCTTTCTTCAACACACACACACAAGGATATCCCTTAGTGATGAACTAAGTCAGACAAGCTTCTATCTTCCAACTCTCCAAGTTGTTATCTAGTTCAACCAACTATCTCAGGGATATCCAACACAGATTCTTGGAGAAGGGGTGATTTATAAAAAAACAACTTGATCACGAACTCAACATCGCGGTCAGGTGACAACCTGGTAATACTTCCGAGAAGATATTCGAAATATCACGAACCACTGATATGATACTAAGCTCGACATCAATCTTGCTTTTCAGGGCAAGACGATATGATCAATAGAGCAAGGGTTTGCAAAATCCTAACTCGTTGATCGAAGAGTGCACCAGGAAATAAGGACTAGGTAGCACAATCTATCTTAGAATGATGATTCAATAACCAACACGCTAAGAATGAGAATATTGTCCATTAACTACCAAGCAACGGAGTTGCTAGGAGTATGGATTTCACACATCACGACTCACTTGCTGGCATTCTGGTTACAATAACACGGGAACTGAGGAATGAACAATGATGGCAAGAAGTATCACTGCGTCAAGAATTCATAAGAGACGGTGCAATTCTCATGACGCTCCTGACATAAAGTGGGTAATATTTCAGGGTAGAACAGAACCAAAAGCTGGGTTGCATTTTGATCTGCGGAATACAACTGCTTTGACCCAATCCTGGATATGGATGAGGTACTGGAGTTTCTTTCTCCTAGTCATTCTAAAATAGAATGGCTTGACGAACCACAAGAATACTAGGCATCGATGAACACAAATGCACACGTTCTCTTGGCTATCAACTGATAGAGGATGGTCGGGATACAATTGAAGAGGAACCACTCAAGGAACATATAATTTTCTGGGTTGTGGACGCATAGATTAGTATGTCGAACAAGTTCAACAGGTTTCTTCCGGATAATCCATGCAGAAAGGTAGGGCTGGCAGATTCACAATTCTTGAATGGAGAACCCATTAAGAGCACTCTTATTGTGATCTTTTGGTTCAAAGAACTTCTGCCTTAATGGTTCATGGTATTTGGAAGAAGGAAATACCACAGACCTCGAGGACTGTCGCAAGGTTACTAATATCCTAAAGGAACTAGCAACACTATCAACACGAGATAAGTAGAGTGAATCTTGGGCCAAGAACCTAGGAATAGAATGCCTACTAACTTAACGGCATCACGGGATGCTTTCGAGAATGGTGGCTAGAATCATCACACTGGGGATGCAAAGCATTGCTAGATGACCAGGTGATACTCTAGACACCTAGGGTCATAATAATAGCTCCAACATAAATGCCGAGGCAGTGGAGTACCTCAACAGACGGATTAGTGTGCTTAAACTGGCCCAAAAGGACATCGGGAACTGGGAGGAAGGATTTGCAAATGCATCGGATTGTTTAGAAACCTAGGATGACTCGGACAGCATAACGGCTGTAAATGCTCAAAATGATTTGAGACATCCTGCAAAATGGTGGCATAACCACTCAGAAGCACAATATCAAGGTTCCGAGACCAACTATGAACACACAGAAGTAGTAGATACTGAACTGGGCTTGAATCCAACAATATTAGGCAACTACGGTTTAGTAACACGTCATCCTAATAGATAGATGAGAAGGCCTAGTTATTAATCCCCGTAGAAAAGAAGAGGTTGACTCAGATCAGAAGGACATAAGGTAAAGGAGTAAAAAGAGCCTTACGTTCCCTTCCACAATCAATTCCCCTACATATAGCTAAAGCATTTCTAGACTCGACATCAACCAGTTTGGCTTGGTAATCCTACAGGCAGTCAGGCTCTGATACCAAAGCTGTCAGGACCCTGATTCCAAAGTCACACTGATCTAGCATGTAACACTTCATATCACTTTGCGGCCTCACGCACGGTATTCCCATGGGTGCCACCTTACCTAGCCTGGAACCGTTTGCGCCTTTTGGCTCACGTATATGATAATGTCGCTAGCATCCATATGACAGAGAACCCGAGCTGACATGGCTAGTTCGTGAACCCAAAGCGGCACCAACCTATGGCGACAGGCATACATGAATCACATCAAGCATGTCGGTCAGCAGCGTGTGAATCCGGGCTGTAGCACTGGGCTAACAGGACTCCGGGAACCCGGGCTGTAGCAAGCTAGGCAGGACTCCGGATGTCACTGCGTGACATTTCCCCGAAGGGACAGACACATGAACAAAGTGAAACACATGCCGACCAGTCAAGTGTCCTGAGCAGTAGTGCTGGGCTAGCAGGACTACTATGGCTCATGGAAGCACTAGACTACATTTCCCCATAAGAGAGGCTGCCAAGGATAAACAACTAGATTGTCGGATCCCACACATACCAAGCATTCCAATCATACATAAAATATGCTCGATATATGTAAACACAACATGGCATCACAACATAACTCTACGACTCAAGTATTTGTTAAGCTCCGAGGAGCGAGAAATTACAAACATGGGTCTCATGACCCAACAATCATGGCATACAAATCAAAACACATGCGGAAGCTTAACATGTCTGGGTACAGACATCTACAATGAAAAAGGCTAAGAAGCCTGACTATCTGCCAGATCCTGCCGAGGGCACAAGATCGTAGCTGAGGTATCAAGCTAATGTCAAAGTCCACGCGAAACTACTAGCGAGACTGGAGTCTCTCTGCAAAACATAAATTAAGCAAACGTGAGTACAAAGTACTCAGCAAGACTTACATCAGAACTAGCTACATATGCATCGGTATCAACAAAGGGGGGTGGTGGAGTTTAACTGTAGCAAACCAGCTTTGACTCAGTGGCTATCCTGAACTACGACTACAAGCAACTCTTTTGAGGTGGCGCACACGAGTCCACATATTCACCATTCAATACACCACTAAGGATCCGCTTCCGTCTCCCTACGAGAAGGCAATCCATAGCACTCACACTTATCTTGCGAGTTTTAGAGTATCCACTTTCACTTGTCTATGAACTGTTATATGCAACCCAGAAGTCCTTTACCACGGACACGGCTATTCGAATAGATCATTTATAACCCTGCAGGGGTGTACTTCGTCACACATGTTTCCACCACTTAGCGTCTGCACACGACATGTGCTCGGCAGACTTCAAGCGAAAACCGACGTGGGTGTAGACCACGACCTGACTAACCACACAAGTCTCTAGTCCAGGTCCCGAGACGGGGTGTCCTCAACGGCTCCAAACAATGTGTACAGGGTCCCGAGACGCCAAACGGGCGCCCGGCATACCCGGCCACAGTGTATCTACCGCATCATAGCCCACCCCTAGGGTCAGCGCTATGCACGGCCGCCAACACATAACCTACAAACACCAGAAACTAGTTGCAACTCCTGGACAGACGACGAGAGGGGTCAATAAGTCGAGCGGGGTCATATTTCAGGGCCCAATGTGTGGTAGTAGTTGTTTCATGGATCACAAACACATAACTCAGTTCCTGAGGACGGTTTTAGTGAGACAACCCACCATGTACTCCTACATGGCCTCTCACCGCTACCTTTACCGAATCATGTTCACACACTTAGCTCACACACAGTAGGACATGTTCACAACTTTCCAATTCATCCCCGATGAATCAGACCTGACACAACTCTAAGCAATAGCAGGCATGACAAGCAAACATGAATAAGTAGGCACATCAGGGCTCAAACAACTCCTACTCATGCTAGTGGGTTTCATCTATTTACTGTGGCAATGACAGGTCATGCAAAGGAAAGGGGTTCAACTACCGCAACATGTAACAGTTGAATCGTTGTTGTCCTAATGCAGTAAAAGAGAGCAGGTGCAAGAGAGTGGGTTTGTATCGGAATGAACAAGGGGGTTTTGCTTGCCTGGCACTTCTGAAGATAGTATAGTTCTTCATCGGTGTCATCGATCACATCATCGAAACGTCGTCTACTGAAGGGGGACAAACACCGGCAATAGAGAAGAACACAATCAATGCATATGTGACAATATGATGCATGATCATGACATGGCAATATGCTATGATTTGAGCTAATGCATCTAGTTATGATTTAAATGAAGTTGGTTTGAATACATGATTCAAATTCCAACTCCATATATGATTATTTAAATGAACTTTATTTGTTTTGTCCAAAACAGAGGACAAACATTGTTCTAACATGCATGAAAATTGTACAGATGGATTCCTTGAATTTTTCTGATAAGTTTTCATACATAAATCTTTTCTTTGGAGTTACGGTTGAATTTCTATGATTTTTAGAAGTTTCGGGGTAATTTTTGAAAATAATAAATCATTTAAGATTTATTTAAATTCTAGAAAGGAATTATTGCGTCAGCATGACCTCACAGTGACGTCAGCAGGCCAACGGCTCGGTCCAGGTCAAACCTGACGTGTGGGGTCCACACGTCAGTGACAGAGTTAACTAACAGGGTTAAATAAAATTAAACTAAACCTAATATAGTTTAGTTAAGGCCTGGGCCCATATGTCAGTGACTCTAGGGGGTTAGTTAGGCGCTAATGACGGTGCCACGTCACCAGCCACCGGAGTTGGACGCCGGCGACCAAACCCAACGGCGGAGGATCGTCGGAGTTGCCCGGGACGGCACTACAGGGGTCGGCTCGACGTGCTAGAGGCACCAGAGGGATGCCCATCCTCGCGCGCATCCAGGGGATTACGCGGGAGGCTGCGGGGTGGCCGGAGACGATGGCCACATCAACCATGGCGGTGGCCGGAGCTACAGGAATGGCGGGTTCGGCGCTACGGAGTGTTTCGAGACGAACTGGTGGGGTCTGCGGCTTCCTGAGGAAGCGCTGAGCACGCCTACGTGCTCTGGTGCGACGTGCGGGTGTTGCAACCACAGCGGCGACATGGCCGGCGGCGGGGAGCGCTCGGCTCCGGTGGTTGATGTGGCTAGGGGGTGAAAACGACAGCGGGGAGAGAGGGGTTGGGAGCAGGGGCTCACGGAGATGCTGAAGAGGGGGTCAGCGAGCTCGGGGAGGTCCTGGCGGCGCCGAATCGACCGGAGACGGGCTCGGGTGCCCGAGGTTGAAGACGAAGGCGAAGACGACGTTCGGCGGCGTTTAGAGTCGCGTGAGTCAACAGGGGGCGTAGGCGACGGTGGCGGAGCTCCTGGGCATGTCGGAGAGGTGAGGGGCGGCTCAGGGCACGGCAGCAACGAGCGGCGGCGACGGCTGCGCTCGGGTGGGTGCGCGCGAGCGGGACAGGGGAGGGGATGAGCACGGGGGGAGGAGTGAGAGGGCCTGGGGGGTGCGTGGCATCTCCAGGGGGGTCGTCGCACAGGCAGGCAGCCTGGAGGTGGCCGGCGTGTGGCCACGCGCGGCGGGCACGCGCCCGCGTCCTTCTGGCGCAAGGAGGACGACGACTGGCAGCTGGGCTCTGGTGGGCTGGCTGCTGCTGGGCCTCTCAGGTAAGGCTAGGTAGGTTTGTGTTCTATTTTATTTTTCTGTTCTCTTTTCTATTTTTCTGTAATTGGTTTTGACTTAAATAAAATGCTAAGACATTTCCAAAAATCATGAAACTAATCATGGCTACTATTTATAATATATCCAACAGTAAACATTTTAGTTTATGATTATTTGAGCATTTAAAATATTTTATAGCATTTAAATGCCCAAATGCAAATACTTTATGAATTCATTCAAAAATCCAAAGTGACCTAGGAAAATGTGCACCATTTTTGGCAGAGGTTCTAGACCAATTCAAAAATGATGAACTTTTCCAAAGGAAATTTGGGATCATTGAAAATGATATTTTTTATTTGAACCTAGTTGGATTCATCTGTGCTAGGGTTTCAACAGTCCCCAATTCAAATTCATAAGAATTTAAACATGATGCAACACATGACTAGCTATCTCAGAGCATACTAGGACTAGGGATGTGACAACTTCCATCTAGTAATCGTGTATATATATGTAAGCTCCAAGCCTGATGTGCTTTAGGCGTTAAATTTGTGTATATATACGATCTTCTTGATGCATGTATAACGCGGCACACACATGAGGAAATCTGGTTATGTTTCTTGAGTCAGGATTCACTTGATTATGTTTCTAACTTATCATAATTTATTATTTGCAGATGCTGGCCTTCAGTCTTCAGAAGTTGGAGCTCTAGGAAGAAGAATCCGAGGTCACAGCTGTGAAGCATATCAACAAAGACTAGCATATTATGTGTTGTAAATGTAGGCAGTAGTAGGCTTATCTGGGCTGTAGTATACTGTAACGTTTGTAATAGACTAATGCCGTGTTGTTTTGGACGAATTTCATTTGCTATTTGGATTGTTTGAAATAATGATTGTGTATGTGATTTGAATACCCGTCAAATGGAAACCTGGCAAGTTATAATGGTTGTTTGACAGATTTTGAATTTTTTGATGTGTGGGATCAATTTTGTGATAAGCATGACAAGTGGGACCAATCTGATTGGTGGGACCAATGGCAAAAAAGACGAAAATAAAAAATCAATAGACTCTAAAAGGCTGCATCTTAGAAAAAAAGGCCGAATTAATGGCCCAAGCCCATGTAGCTAGCGAAAATTAACAAGAAATACAGTAAAAAGGCCGAATTGTCGGGCTAGGCCCATGTAGAAAATCGAATTGGACCGGGCTGAATCTTGTGCCACATCAGATTGCCACGCCGAATGCCTACGTGGCCTGGGGAGGTTGCTAGTGACCAAAACGCGATAGTAGACGTATTTTGGTCATAAACGTCTACGACCATTCCAGAAGAAAGGTCGCTATAGTCAGTTTACGACCGCCAGCTTTTGACCTTATATTTTTGGTCACAAAAAGGTCACAAATTGAAAACAGTGACCATTCAGTGACCAATAGTGCTGGTCACAAGTTGACATATTTCTTGTAGTGTCTGAGCGACGTGGGCGGCGAGGGCGGCGCGACGCTCAGCTCGAGCGCGGCGAGCGTCCGACATGGAGACGACGAAGCGACAGAGCGACAAACTGATGGAAGGGAAGCTACGGTGCACCCCTACGTGGCGCGCCAAATGTCGGGGTATGGGGTCCCGACAAACCCTTAAGGTTCGAACACTGGGGTGCGTGTGAAGCCTTTCCCTCCAACCGATCTACGCCCTAGCTCACTTGGATCTTGCGGACGGACTCGACGAACTCACAACACAGAAGGACACGGGGTTTATACTGGTTCCGGCCACCGTTGTGGTGTAATACCCTACTCCAGTGTGGTGGTGGTGGATTGCCTCTTGGGATGATGATGAACAATACAAAGGAAGAACGGCCTCCTGAGGTTGAGGCGTTCTTGTGCTCGGTGGGCTTGTGTGCGTGGGGGTGGTCTCTCTCAAGCTCCGATCAGATCGTGCCCTCACTGTGGTGGCTAGTCCTATTTATAGAGGCCCTGGTCCTCTTCCCAAATATCAAGCGGGAAGGGTGACAACAATGGCGGGCTAATTTGAAGGGGGACAGCTAGTACAAGCTATCCTGACAAAAGTAGTCTTCGCCTGCACAAAGTTCTGCTGGTGACGCTGCTCTGGGATCCATGGTGACCTCCGTCTTGCAGTCCATGGTCTTGGTCTTGTTGCACTGAAATGGAAACCTTTGCCTAAGGCCTCGGTACTCCACGGCTGCGCTTGCCCCCTTTGCACCAAAGAGGAAACAAGGACGCTGTGCGCGCTGGCGCCCGCCTGGTGTCGATCGTCACGGCTCACGTCACGAGAACCACGTGAGGTTTGCCTCGCCTTGACATCTCTGCTCCTCGCGAGCCTTCCTAGCTAGGCCACTCCGGAGGAGTCTGGGGACCCCCGTTCCCAGAACACCGACATCTGCACTTGGAAGCCCAACAACGTCTACAAGAAGAAGGTTGTGTAGCAGACATCAAGCTCTTTTCTAGCGCCATTGCCAGGGAGGTTAGTGCTTGAAGGTATATCTTTAGATCTTGTAATCGAATATTGTAGTTTCTTGTTTTATCACTAGTTTAGTTTATGAAAGAAAACTACAAAAAAATGGAATTGAGGTTGTCTCATATGATTCATCTTTTTAATATCTTTATGAGAATAAGAATTCCGATAATTGGGCTCAATTGCTAGAGGAATAATGCATTAGAATGTTTGGCACTAAATCTTTGGATGATGAGCATGATCGCAATGTTGTTAGTATGAACTCTTTGAATATCCATAGTACTAATGATGATTGCACTAGGCATGATGAAAATGTCTCTTATAAGCATGTAAACTTTTGTGGAATACATAGAGCTTGCAAGTACACACCAATTAGGGAAAATAGATTTTGCAAGAGGCATAAGTATTTGGAAACTAAATGGTTGCAAGAGAGGCTAGATGTTTGTGCTGAAAATTTAAAATTTCTTCGCCATGCTTGTGAACTTTGCAATGAACATGGTCATTTAAATCTCCAATGCAAGTTGTTTCATGATCGTATCGTGTCCAAAAATTGTGATGATTTGATTTCCCTTGCACATCATAATGAACTTAGTTTGCTTTTGGGTTATGAAGAATTGAAACGTATAACTAAGCATATTCCATAATATAACCTTGAGAAATTCCTCGATATTGATCTAGAAGAAATTTTTATGTATTGTGCGGTGAATTGCATTGAAAATCCTTATATTGCCAATTACATAAAGAAAAGAAAACGAATAGAGGATGAATATAATACTAATGAAAGGGAAGAGGCTTCCCAATATCCTCCTATTATTTCTTATGATGAACCAGGGACGAGGAGGAGCCTCCAATTCAAGAAATCTCATTAGTAAGGAGCTAAAAAAAGAGGGTAAAACCCACACATGATGTGAAGAAGGAAAAGTAAAGACGGAGAAGCAAAGGTAGAAAGGTCTCCCTCCCAAATGATGTTTCTCCTATTACTCATTGTGATAATGATAATTGCTATACTATTGGTGCTATCCATACTATTAATGATGAGAGTCATTATGCTTATGATATGAAAAGGTCCAAGCTTGGGGATGCTATGTTTGATGAGAATGACAAGTTTGAGAATATATTTGTTGCAATTAATGTTTGTCCCAAGCTTGGGGATGCTATGTTTTATGAAGATGATATGTTTAACCTCCCAAGTTTTGATATGCAAATTTATTGTGATGATAGCATGCTTCCTATTTATGATGCTTATATTTATGAAAGTGGATTTGGAGAGGTCATGACTTTATTTAGTAATGAATCCACTATTTAGGAAGAGGTTCCAATTGATTATGAGAATAAAGTTGCTACCTATGATGATTATTGTGATGATACTTATGCTATAAAGAGCAGTGATGATTATATTTATAAAACTTGTCATGGTTATGATTACCCTTTTCTGAACATTATTCTTTCAATGTGGAAACAATTTATAGTATTCGAGTTTCTTATGGTACTCCCACTATTCTGAAAGAGAAGAATTTTGCTTATGTGGAGAGTAATAAAATTTATATGCTTGTAGATCATGAAAAGAATGCTTTAGGTGCTGGTTATATTGTTGAATTCATTCATGATGCTACTGAAAATTGTTATGAGGGAGGAATTTATGCTTGTAGGAATTGTAATAATACCAAGTTTCCTCTCTATGTGCTTAAAGCTTTGAAGTTATACTTATTTTGCCTTCCTATGCTAGTTGATTATTGTTCCCATAAGTTGTTTGCTCACAAAATCCCTATGCATAGGAAGTGGGTTAGACTTAAATGTTCTAGTCATATTCTTCATGATGCTCTCCTTATGTTTCAATTCTTATCTTTTATGTGAGCATCATTGAAATCATCATGCCTAGCTAGGGGCGTTAAACAATAGCGCTTGTTGGGAGGGAACCCAATTTTATTTTAGTTCCTTGCTTTTTGTTCCTGTTGAGTAATAAATAATTCATCTAGCCTCTATTTAGATGTGGTTTGATGCTTTTAATTATTGTTTGTTCCAAGTAGAACCTTTGGGAAGACTTTGGGAAAGTCTTTGCGATCTTGCAGTAAAAAAACAGAAACTTTAGCGCTCACGAGATTTGCTAATTTCTTTACTGGACAGTGATATTTAGTTAATTCTTTTTGAAGATGATTAATAGATAAATTCCTCACGTTTAGAAATTTATTGGAGAATTTTTTGAGTTCCATAAGTGTACGTTTGATCCAGATTACTACAAACTGTTCTGTTTTTGACAGATTCTGTTTTTCTATGTGTTGTTTGCTTATTTTGATGAATCTATGAGTAGTATCGGAGGGTATGAACCATAGATAAGTTGGAATACAGTGGATATTACACCAATATAAATTTAGAATGAGTTCAAAATAGTACCTAAGTGGTGATTTATTTTCTTGTACTAACGGAGCTTACGAGTTTTCTGTTAAGTTTTGTGTTGTGAATTTTTCAAGTTTTGGTAAAGATTCGATGGACTATGGAATAAGGAGTGGCAAGAGCCTAAGCTTGGGTATGCCCAAGGCACCGAAAGGTAATATTAAAGGACAACCAAGAGCCTAAGCTTGGGGATGCCCCAGAAGGCACCCCCTCTTTTGTCTTCACTCATCGGTAACTTTACTTGGACCTATATTTTTATTCACCACATGATATGTGTTTTGCTTGGAGCGTCATTTTATTTTCTTTTGTTTTGCTTGCTGTTTTAATAAAATACCAAGATCTTAAATTCTTAAATGTTAGAGAGTCTTCACATAGTTACATAATTATTTGACCACTCATTGATCTTCACTTATATCTTGCGGAGTAGTTTGTCATTTGCTCTAGTGTTTCACTTATATCTTTTTAGAGCACGTCGGTGGTTTTATTTTGAAGAAATAGATGAACTCTCATGCTTCACTTATATTATTTTGAGAGTATCTAGAACAGCATGATAATTTGCTTGGGTTATAAAATTAGTTCTACTATGATGGGCATTCAAGATGGGTATAATAAAAACTTTCATATAGAGTGCATTGAATACAATGAGAAGTTTGATACTTGATGATTGTTTTGAGATATGAAGATGGTGATATTAGAGTCATGCTAGTTGAGTAGTTGTGAATTTGAGAGATACTTGTGTGAAAGTTTGTGATTCCCGTAGCATGCATGTATGGTGAACCATTATGTGATGAAGTCGGAGCATGATTTATTTATTGATTGTCTTCCTTATGAGTGGCGGTCGGCGACGAGCGATGGTCTTTTCCTACCAATCTATCCCCCTAGGAGCATGCGCCTAGTACTTTGTTTTGATAACTAATAGATTTTTGCAATAAGTATGTGAGTTATTTATGACTAATTTTGAGTCAATGGATTATACGCACTCTCACCCTTCCACCATTGCTAGCCTCTCTAGTACCGCGCAACTTTCGCCGGTGCCATAAACCCACCATATACCTTCCTCAAAACAGCCACCATACCTACCTATGATGGCATTTCCATAGCCATTCTGAGGTATATTGCCATGCAACTTTCCACCGTTCCATTTATTATGACATGCTCCATCATTGTCATATTGCTTTGCATGATCATGTAGTTGACATCGTATTTGTGGCAAAGCCACCGTTCATAATTCTTTCATACATGTAACTCATGAGTCATTGCACATCCTGGTACACTGCCAGAGGCATTCATATATGTCGGATTTCGGGTTCCGGCAGACCCTTGAGGTTCGAACACTAGGGTGCGTGCGGAGCTTTCGTCTCCTACCTACCTGCACCCCTCCGCCTTGCTAGGATCTAAACTAAGGAAAGAACAACACAAGAGACACAAGGTTTATACTGGTTCGGGCCACCGTTGTGGTGTAATACCCTACTCTAGTGTGTGGTGTGGTGGATTGTCTCTTGGGCTGATGATGATGAACAATACAAGGAAGAACAGCCTCGCGAGCGTCTGTTCTTGGCTAGGGCGATGAACTGCTGGGAGGAGCTCAGTCGCCCTTCTCTCTCTCTCTCTTTCTTTTTGTCCTCGGTCCTCTCTCTCCCTCTTGTCTAGCGCGTGGCCGGTCCTATTTATAGGGGCCCTGGTCCTCTTCCCAAATATCGAGCAAGAAGGGAGCCAACAATGGCGGTCAAATTTGAAGGGGGACAGCTAGTACTAGCTATCCTGACAAAAGTAGTCTTCGCCTGCGCAAAGCTCTGCCGATGACGCCGTCTTTGGCTCCGCGGTGACCTCCGCCTCGTAGTCCTCCTGGTCTTGGTCTCGTTGCACCGAAATGGCAACCTTTGCCTGATGCCTCGGTACTCCGCGGCTGCGCTTGCCCCCTTTGCACCAAAGAGGAAAGGAGGACACTGCGCGGGCTGGCACCCGCCTGGCGCCCTTGGTCGTCATGGCTTGCGTCATGGGCACCTTGTGAGGTACCCCGCCTTGATATCTCCGCCTCCTCGTGAGCCAGCCTGACGAGGCCGTGCCTGAGGAGGCTTCGTGTCGTCCGCCCCGCGAGGCTTGGCCCCTCGCGAGGGTCTTGGGTTTGTGTTGGCAAAGATGGGCCGCGCTGGGCCCCCTTTTGAGCCACGCCGCAGGCCGCAGGCAGGCAAGTCTGGGGACCCCCGTTCCCAGAACGCCGACAGTAGCCCCCGAGCCCAAGACGCGCCCGGACTTGGCCATGCAGGGAGGCGGAAGGGCAAGAGCGAAGCACCGCGGGCCCTAACAGCCTGCGGCCTTGGGCGCCGCGTGGCGGTTGATCGGACGTGGGCGCCTCCACTCCCCCATGGCGTCTCGGTAACTGCACGGATTGGACAAGTCCTTGCATGCAAAGCGGGTCATAATTACCTGCGATCGTGGGGGCCGTTGGTTAGCCATCGGCAGCTATAAGTATGGACCGGTGCGCGCCCTTCCAGTTCGTCCCCCCTTGCTTCTCCTTTTTGTTCATGGCCCCGTCGAGGAGGTTCTCGGCCGCAGAGAAGGGGAAGGCTCGCCAGGTTGAGCCCGCCTCTTCCCCGCCCAAGCGCGGCCGAGGGCGCCCTCGCAAACATCCCGTGGCCACCACGGTGGCTCCCCGCGGCCGCGGAGGCGATCTTCAGTACAACGACGGGCGGATTGCTGCGGCCGGGGGCGCGCTCCGGCTGCGCGTCCCCTTAGGCCATGCTCTCGCGTTGCTGAAGTGCTGCCGGAGTTCGTCGTGTGGTCGGCGGAGCCGACTAGCACCCGGATTCCACTTCCTCGCTTCCTCCTTGGCGAGCTCCCGGCCGGCGCCCCGTGCGGCCTCTGGCTCCAGGCCGACGGCTGCTGCAGCCGGGCCTCATGGGTCTCACTGGAGGTCTCCGCGGCCGGGAGCCTGTCCCTGGCCCACGGTTGGCAGACGTTTGCCCGCACGCATGGCCTGAGCCGTTGGTGCACCCCGCACTTCAAGTTCTACGACGATGCCACCCTCTACGTGAGGGTGTTTGGGGAAGATGGTCGCTGCGCAGGGTGTTGCCCCGAGGGTGACGGCTGCGGCTGGGAACCCAGCTCCGGCGATGATGGAGAGGGCAGCGCTCGCGCGGCTGGCGGCACTCGGGGTTCCTCAAGCTTCTCCGGTTCTTCTTCAGGCGGCCACTCTTCTAGCAGTGGCCGCGGTCAGCCTCCACGCCGTCGTATCTGCTTGGGAGGTGGCAACGTGTCCGCCCGCCATCGCGCCCTGGTGAAGCGCGAGAGGGAGTCCTCCTGAGCTCCGGAGGCAGTTCGGACCTTCCCTGTGGGCCGGTGTGAGGCGAGCTGCACCAGATTTGTCCTTTCTTTTCCTTTTTCTTACATAACAAAGACAGTAGCGTGGAGCCCCGCGGGGACGTGTTTGGGTTACTGCTGTTAATCATCGTTTTGCTTTCGTTATTGTACCTTCCGGCTACGTGCCCGCGCGTGGATAATTCCCGACCCCGGCAGTGGGGGGCGACCGACCCAGGCCCTTTGTTTGTGTCGCGGTGCCCGTGGGGCACGGACTGGAGGGGTGCTCCTGTGATGGGCCCAGGTCGCGAACCCTTTGAATGACCAGGGTAGGAACACTCGCGAGGGCGCTCGGCTGCCCCCCTTGCGAGGCCTTGCACAAGAGAAATCGAGGTAGGAGAGCGAAAAGTCGGAGAACCACAAGCCAAAGACGGCAACAACTTCAATAAAACTTCGAATGAGAAGGAACGAGCCAACTGCGGAAAGCAAATGAAAAGCCGCGTCCGGCACCTAATCTAGTCTTCGACGTCTTCTCACCAGCGCGGGAGCTAAGTGCTGCCACCGGGCGTGGGAGGGAGCCCCAGGGCCTGAGGCCGGCGCTCCTGAGACTCCGGGGCGTGTACAGCCCCAGCTCATTATTACGTGAGAGTGTCACGGGCGGCGAGCTTCACAGGCGTTGGCCTTCTTCAAAGGCTCCGGGCCTTTTCCAGAACGCAATAGCTTCACAGGCATTCGCCTTCTTCACAGGCTCCGGGCCTTTTCCAAAACGCGATAGCTTCACAGGCATTCGCCTTCTTCACAGGCTCCGGGCCTTTTCCAAAACGCGATAGCTTCACAGGCATTCGCCTTCTTCACAGGCTCCAGGCCTTTTCCAAAACGCGATAGCTTCACAGGCATTCGCCTTCTTCACAGGCTCCGGGCCTTTTCAAAACGCGATAGCTTCATAGGCATTCGCCTTCTTCACAGGCTCCGGGCCTTGTCCAAAACATGATAGCTTCACAGGCATTCGCCTTCTTCACAGGCTCCGGTCCTTTTTAGGGGTAGAACCTTTGGAGGTGCCGGATGTTCCATGCGTTCTGGACTGGCACCCCCTCCTGAGTCTCCAAGCGCGCGGAGCCGGGCCTGGAAACATGAACAGCTTTGAACGGGCCCTCCCACATGGGAGAGAGCTTGTGCAACCCCTCCCTGGAGAGAACCCGCCTGAGCACAAGGTCTCCTACCTCGAGAGTTCTGGGGCGGATGTTGCGGCAGTGATATCGCCGCAGTGCTTGTTGGTACCTCGCCGCTCGTAGCGCGGCTTCTCGGCAACGTTCCTCCCCCAGCACGAGGTCCATCCCCCCCATGGCGTCCTGCTGCGCCTCGGCGAACGCCAGGACCCGCGCGGAGCGACATCTGACCTCGTGAGGGAGGACCGCTTCGGCTCCGTAGACCAGGAAGAATGGGGTCTCTCTAGTCGGCTTGGTCGCGGTTGTGCGGATGGACCACAACATAGACTGAAGCTTGTCGTACCAACCTCTGCCGCAGGCCTCCAGCTTCTTCTTGAACGTCCTGGTCTTGAGGCTCCTCAGGACCTCCGCGTTGGCTCGCTCGGCTTGGCCATTGCTTCGGGGGTGCGCCACCGAAGCGTAGCATATCTGCGTTCCAAGGTTAGCACAGTATGTTTTGAAGAGGTTACTGGTGAACTGCGAACTGTTGTCCATGATGATGCGATTCGGCACCCCGAACCGGCTCACGATGCCCTTGATGAACTTGACCGCGGAACCCGCGAGAATGGTGCGGACAGCCTCTACTTCAGCCCACTTGGTGAACTTGTCCACGGCGATGTAGAGGTAGCGGTAGCCCCCGGACGCCCGAGGAAACGGGCCCAAAATGTACAGCCCCCAGACTGCAAATGGCCATGAAGGGGGTATAGTCTGCAAGCCTCCTGCTGGCTGATGGATCTGCTTGGCGTGGAACTGGCAGGCCTCACAAGCTTTCACTAGTTCGACGGCGTCATTGAGCGCGGTGGGCCAATAAAACCCACTGTGGAACGCCTTGCCGACATGGGTCCGTGATGATGAATGATGTCCACAGTCTCCGCCGTGTATATCTTCCAGCAGTTCCTTCCCTTGCTCCCTGGAGATGCAGCGCAGGGATACATCGTTTGGCCTCTTCCAGTAGAGCTCTCCATCCTTGATGCAGTACGCCGTGGCCTAGCGTGCCACTCGCTCCGCTTCCTCCTCCTTCTCCGGCAGGGCCCCTTGCGTTAGGTAACTCTGGAGCTCCGTGATCCAACATCCCTCCTGAGGTTCCATCGTCAGGAGCAGGCATGCTCCTGAGGCCGGGCCACAGGCCGTGGCCCCTGAGGCAGGTGGCTGGGGGACCTCCTCCCGGGGCTGAGCTGTGTTTGATAATGACGGCAGGGCTGAGGGCTTGAAGAGCCCCTCCTCGAAAACGCCAGGCTCTTGAGGTAACCGCCTGGATGCCCGTTTGGCGGTGTCGTTGGCCTCCTGGTTGGTGCCACGGGGCACATGCTGCAACTCCAACCCCCAGAACTGCTTCTCCATCCTGTGGACCTCCGCTAGGTAGGCTTCCATGTGCTCATCCTTCGGCTCGTACACCTTGTTGGAGAAATTGACAAGGAGCTGCGAGTCGCCCTTGATGGTGAGGCGTTTCACCCCCAGGGCAGCCGCGGCCTTCAAGTCCGCTATTAAACCTTCATACTCCGCTATGTTGTTGGAGACCTTTTCACCTTGCTGGAAGCAGAGCTGCACGGCGTAGTAGAGCTTGTCCTGAGTGGGCGATATAAGCACCGCCCCAGCCCCAGCGCCATGCCTGGAGAACGCCCCATCGAAGTACATGACCCAGCCTTCTAGTGCCTCACTTCCCGGGGACAGGGACCGATCCTCGCCGGCCTTGAGGCCTGGCGCCTGTCGGAGTAAATGACCACGGGTAGCCTAGCCGGCTCCCCCTGGCCTTTCTGAAAAAATTACGAGCCGATCCGGCCCTCAAGAATCCAAGATGTGGGGCCGCCTTCCCCTTGCCGGCTGTCTCCCAGGCCGACTATCGGAAGGCGGCCCGACTTTTAGCCCTCATGACGAAAGCCGCGGGAGGGCCGGCTCCGAGAAGCCGGCCACGAGAAGACCGACTCCAAGAGGCCGGCTCCCACCAAGCGGTCAAGATCGTACCCTCGAAGTCTGCATCCACATAACGGCGATGTGACGGGGCGTGGCTACATTAAAGCCTGCCACCCCCAAATCCCGGAGCACGCCTGGCACAGTGCGCCGTACGGAGTGGCCATGACCCGTCCGGCGTGGCACTACTGCCATGTTGACCCTGATGTCACCCACGACGGGCTGCCAGCGCGGCCCACGGGCGGTGGGCCCCTACAGGCAGAGAGACGCCCGAAGGCGGCCAGGCCTCCCCCAGTCGGCCCGAGACGGGGCCAGCTCCCCGTAGCCGGCTCGCTTCCCCCCTCGAAGGAGACGCCCCATTAAGGAGACAAGACACGGTAAGGCTACAGCGATCGCCCGCCGGACGGCGGCACTATAGCCACGCTTACCTCGACGAAGCCCTCGTCATCAGGTTGAGGCAACAGTAACCAGCCACCGACAAGACCCTTGGCAGTGGGGCCTGCCTGTTGACCAAGGAGTTGGCAGCCGGCGGGACCCACCAGCTGGCGGGCCCCAACAGTCGGCGCAGAAGCCGGCGAGCATAGTCACAGACGGCTAGGGCCCGCGCCCAGCCGGATTACCATTGTACCCCCGGGGGGTGGGCCTATATAAAACCCCGGGGGCACCCATGCAAAGGGTTGATCTGTGCTAGTTTTAGACACCATATAAGGAGGAGAAGAGAGCGAGCCGTGCCCTTCTTCCTCCTCTCGCAAAACAGCTTAAGGAGCATCTTGTAGACACTCGTTCATCTAGTGATCATGCGGAGACCCCGCAGAGCAGCAGTAGGGGTGTTATCTCCACGGAGAGCCCCGAAGCTGGGTAAGATTCGTCGGTGTGCATGTCTTCGCCTCATCCCGCTTCCAGGCACCGGTGACGTCTTACTGGCTCCCACAATGATAAGCTACCCGTTGGCATATGTCGCACCTACCACCCGACATTTGGCACCCACCGTGGGGCCAGGTGCACCATCGTCCGGAGACCTGTTCTGGACAGGAACCCTCTTCCTCCCCAGCGAGCGTAGCCAGCCCGGCACGCCCGATGGCACTTGCCACGACGCGCTGCAAGGCATTGCCAACGTCTGCGCAGCAAGCGGCCTCGCCGATCTCCTTCGCAAAACCTTCATCTCCGATGAGCCCGCCTCTGACGCGGCCACCGACCACCTCATCAACCTCCTCGGCCAGCTCCACGTCTCCAGCGAGCCTGCTGTGGACTTCGAGTCTGTTGGCTCCACCGATCCGATGCCTGTCGACTCCGACACGGCCTCGCTCGACGCTTTCCCCACCAACGTCATGATCTACAATGACCCGCTTCCCCGAGCCGATGGCTGTGACGGTGCCACCATCGAGGTGATGGTCATCAGCCACGGCGGCGCTTCTGGCGAAAACACCCTCAGCGCCCCGCATGCGGCGGTCCACGACTTGTCCATCCCCCTCCCGGCCGATGCCGACGCCGAAGCACTGGAGGTTCGCCGCCTTGCCCTCCTCGCGGAGAGCCGAAAGTTGGCCTCCATGAGACGCCTCACTGAGGCCCACCAGTGCAAGGTCGACCGTGCTGCCTTTGGCACGCCGCCCCCAGGCGGACCAAGCCGAGCTGGCGTTGTCAGACAGCGCGGCGCCGCCGTCGCCGACATGCTAGGAGTCGACCGCCCAGTCTACGCCACTCCACTCGAGAACCTGCGCGCTGCCCAGGCGGCCGTAGATGAGCTAGACGGACTGGGGGCCGAAGAACTCCCCCACATGACCAGACGCATCCAGAAGCTAATTGATGCAGCCGCACAGCGGCACGAAGTCGACGCCCGCGCGGAAAGCCCTCCCCCGCGCCGAGAGCACGACGCGACATCTCGGACGCCACTGCGGGTAAAACCCGCGTGCGACATGAGAAAGAGCCGGCTGCCAGCCGAAGCCGAACCCGGGTCTCCAGCGAGCAAGACGCAGAAGGCCGTCCCCGAGCCGTGGAGCGGCGGGGCAGCCCGCCTCCGCCTCCGCCTCGTGGGGAGAGATATCCCACCCCACCGCCTGTCGCGCATCCGACTCTCAGCGGCCGACTAGGTCACCGCGAAGGAGTCAGAGAGAACGACGCCCGCCATCGGATCGACCGCCTAGCGCGATCCCTGGCGCTAGAAGAAGAAGATGATGTCGGCCCGCCTTGCTTCGGCCCCCGCATCCGCGATGAGCCTTTTCCCAAAGGGTTCTCGCTCCCAAGAGACACGCCCAAGTACAACGGCTCCGTGAAGCCAGAAGATTGGTTGATCGACTACTCCACAGCGGTTCGCATAGCAAACAGAAACAGGCGCGTTGCCATGAAGTATGTGCCCCTCATGCTACAAGGCACGACGCGGACCTGGCTCAACAGCCTCAAGCCATACAGCATCAACAGCTGGCTAGACTTCACAGAAGCCTTCGTCCGCAACTTCACCAGCGCCTACAAGTGGGCTCCCAAGCCCAGACAGCTCTCCTTGTGCGTACAAGGCCCTGCCGAATCCACTCGCGACTACCTCACGCGTTGGGCCTAGCTCCGCAACTCTTGCGAAGGGGTGCATGAGATGCAGGCCATAGAATACTTCACTGCCGGGTGCTGAGAAGGCACCCTCCTCAAGCACAAGCTCCTCTGCGATGAGCCGACTACCCTCGACGAGCTTCTGGTCATAACGGACAAGTACGCCACCGCCGACTCCTCAATGAAGACTGAACTCCGGGTAGACGCGTCCGGAAAGGTACTCAACCCGGCGCCCAAGACGCCGGCTGGGGACTCCGGCCGACACCCGCACTAGAACGACCACAAGCGCAAGGGCCCCGTACCGCCCTCCACTAGTCGGCAGGTGGCCACAGTCGAAGACGAGCAGCCCGAAGGCCGGACCGCACCCAACAAGCAGAAGGGCGGCAGGCCGGCTTGGCAGCCGGCCTTCATCTACGAGCAAACTCTCGACGCCCCATGGAAGTTCCATAGCGGCGCGAAGCCGTCCAATCACACCACCCGGAAGTGCCACTAGCTCACCCGAATCTCTAAAGGCGAAGGGCTCGCGCCGCCTCCGCATGCTGGTCCGCCCCCTCCGGCTCCGCAGCAGCCGGCTACTCGGCCGGCAGTCGAAGCCGTGCATGACGAGTTCCCCGACGAGCAAGCCACCTATGTCGTCTTTACAAGCCAGCCCGAAGACCGGCGCAGCAGACGCCGAGAGCACCAGGAAGTCAACGCGATCGCTACCAACCCCTTCGAGCACATGCACTGGTCAGACAAGCCTATCAGCTGGAGCCGGGCCGACCACCCAGAGGTGATGCTATCTCCCGGCTCTTATGCGTTGGTTTTGGATGCCACCCTTGCAACGGACAGACGTGTCGCCCGCTTCTCCCGCGTGCTGATAGACGGCGGGAGCAGCATCAACATCCTGTACCGTGACACCCTCGAGATGCTGAACGTCAAGACAAAGCAACTCATGCCTACTCGGACTGTGTTCCATGGCATTGTACCTGGCCTGTCCTGCGCCCCCATTGGCAAGATCAAGATTGATGTTCTCTTTGGGGACAAGGATCATTTTCGCCAGGAAGCAATCTGGTTTGAAGTGGTGGACCTGGAGAGCCCCTACCATGCACTGCTTGGCCGTCCTGCCTTGGCCAGGTTCATGGCTGCTCCCCACTATGCTTACCTCAAGATGAAGATGCCGAGCACCAAGGGCATCATCACCATAGCCGGTGATTACAAGAAGTCCTCCGAGTGCGCAGTAGCCACCAGTCGGCTGGCCGAGTCCCTTGTGATTGCCGAAGAAAAGAAGATGTTGGATCAAGTCATGGCCATGGCAGGCAAACAGCCGGCCCTGTCCCCCGGTCCCAAGGAGTGTGATGCCCAAGGATCTTTCCAGCCAGCCAAGGAGACGAAGAAGATACCTCTTGACCCCGAGCACCCAGAAAGGTTTGCCGTCATCGGGGCAAACCTAAACAGCAAATAGGAAGGCGAGCTCGCCGATTTCCTCCGTGAGAATCGGGACATCTTTGCATGGTCCCCTAAGGACATGCCGGGTGTTCCGAAGGAATTCGCCGAGCACAAGCTACACGTCCGGGAAGGCACAAAACCAGTCAAACAACCCCTCCGCCGACTGTCGGAGGAGAAAAGAAGGATTGTAGGGGAAGAGATAGCCCGGCTTCTGGCAGCCGGCTTCATTATGGAGGTTTTCTTTCCAGAGTGGCTCGCCAACCCGGTCCTCGTGCTGAAGAAGAACAACAAGTGGCGGATGTGCATAGACTACACGAGCCTCAACAAGGCCTGCCCCAAAGATCCCTTTGCCCTGCCAAGGATTGATCAAGTGATAGACTCCATGGCCGGATGCGAGCTGTTGAGTTTCTTGGATGCTAACTCAGGATAGCACCAGATAAAGCTAGATCCGGCCGACCGCCTGAAGACCGCCTTCATCACGCCATTCGGAGCTTTCTGCTACCTGACTATGACATTCGGCTTGAGAAATGCCGGTGCCACTTTTCAGCGTTGAATACAGAAGTGCCTCCTCAAGCAGCTCGGCAGAAATGCCCACGTCTACGTAGACGACATTGTGGTGAAGGCGGAGAAGCGCGACACCTTGCTGGAAGACCTCAAGGAAACATTTGAGAACCTGCGTCGGTTCCAGATCAAGCTCAACCCCGAGAAATGCATGTTCGGAGTGCCAGCCGGCCAGCTCCTAGGCTTCCTGGTCTCCGAACGCGGCATCGAATGCAACCCAGTAAAGATCAAGGCCATTGAGAGAATAGCGATTCCCACCAAACTTCGAGACGTCCAGAAGTTCACCGGGTGCTTGGCCTCCCTGAACCGCTTCATCAGCCGGCTCGGAGAGAAAGCTCTTCCCCTCTACCGCCTCATGAAGAAGACCACTCACTTCGAGTGGAACGACCAAGCCGACCAAGCTTTTCACAAGCTGAAGAAGATGCTAGCCACGCCGCCTATCCTGGCGGCGCCGACTGAGAAAGAGCCCATGCTCCTTTACATTGCTGCAACCAGCCGGGTGGTCAGCCCCGTCATCGTAGTCCAGTGCCCAGAAGAGGGCCGAGCCCAGCCGGTCCAGAGGCCGGTGTACTATTTGAGTGAGGTGCTGTCTACGTCGAAGCAGAACTACCTGCACTACCAGAAGATGTGCTACGGCGTGTACTTCGCCGCCAAGAAGCTGAAGCCCTACTTCCAAGAGCACCCCGTCACGGTCGTATGCACCGCCCCGCTTGCTGAGATCATAGGCAGCCGGGATGCATCCGGCCGGGTGGCAAAATGAGCCATGGAGCTGGCCCCCTACACGATCTTCTACCAGCCTCGCACCGCCATCAAGTCCCAAGCATTGGCCGACTTCCTCGTCGATTGGGCCGAGACCCAGTACCTGCCGTCGGCTCCCGACTCCACTCATTGACGCATGCACTTCGACGGGTCCAAGATGCGCACCGGCTTGGGAGCCGGCGTCATCCTCACCTCTCCCAAAGGCGACAGGCTCAGATACACGCTGCAAATTCACTTTGCCGCCTCCAACAATGTGGCCGAGTACGAGGCGCTCGTACATGGGCTCCGGCTTGCCAAAGAGCTCGGCATCCGCCAGATCCTATATTACGGCGACTCGGATTTGGTAGTCCAGCAATCATCCGGCGACTGGGACGCCAAGGACGCAAATATGGCAAGCTACCACTTCCTCGTTCAGCAGATCAGCGGGTACTTTGAAGGATGCGAGTTCCTCCATGTACCACGAGCCGACAACGAGCCAGCTGATACCCTGGCTCGAATAGGCTCCACTCGGCAGGCAATACCAACCGGCGTCTCTCTGCAACGCCTCCTCAAGCCGTCTATCAAGCCGTCTCGAGAGTCCGATTCCATCTTCGTGCCGCCTGACCCCGACGCGGCCGGGTCCGGCTCAAAGAACCAAGCAAGTGACCCGGGGACTTTGATAGTCGGCCCGGGGACGTCAGTAGGCGGCTTGGGGACTTCCGTAGTTACGCCCGACCCGGGGACTGCCATACCCGGCTCGGGGACTGCGGTAGTCGGCCCAGGGACTGCACGAGCACAACAGACGGCGGCCGACTCCAGCATTTCACCACCCAGCCCGCCCGCCCTGGTCGCAGTAGCCATGTTGGCAATAGAAGAAGTCGCAGCTCCATCATGGGCCCAGTCCATCCTCAACTTCCTAATAAACCAAGAGCTGTCGGCTGATGAAACAGAGGCAAGACAAGTCCAACGCCGAGCCGGAGCATACACAATCTTCAACAGAGAGCTCGTCAGGTGCAGTGTCACTGGAGTCTTCCAGCGAAGCGTCGAGCAAGAGAAGGGCATTGCAATCCTCATAGACATCCACCAAGGATAATGCGGCCACCATGCGGCCTCAAGTTCACTCGTCGCCAAAGCTTTCCGCCATGGGTTCTTTTAGCCGACTGCTTTGGATGACGCCAAGGAGTTAGTTAAAAATTGCAAAGGGTGCCAAGTCTTCAGCTCCAAGCAACACCTGCCGGCTTCGGCACTCAAAACCATTCCCCTCACCTGGCCCTTCGCCGTTTGGGGACTGGACATGGTGAGCCCATTCAAGACGGCGCACGGCGGCATGAAACATCTGCTTGTCGCCGTGGACAAATTCAACAAATGGATTGAGGCAAAGCCCATCAAGAAGGTGAATGGGCCGACTGCCGTGACATTCGTCGCAGATATAACAACTCGGTACGGCGTGCCGCACAGCATCATCACCGACAACGGCACGAATTTCGCCAAGGGAGCATTGGCGCGTTTCTGCGCGACGCAGGGCATCCGGTTGGACTTAGCGTCCGTTGCCCACCCGCAGTCAAACGGCCAAGTTGAGCAAGCCAATGGCCTCATCCTTTCTGGCATCAAGCCCCGACTGGTCGTACCACTGGAACGTTCGGCCGGCTATTGGCTCGATGAGCTGCCGGCCGTCCTCTGGAGTCTGTGCACTACCCCAAACAAGTCAACCGGCTTCACCCCTTTCTTCCTCGTGTATGGTGTCGAGGCGGTCATCCCAACTGACATCGAGTTCGACTCGCCTCGGGTAACCATGTACACAAAGGCGGAGGCCAGGGAAGCACGAGAAGAGGGCGTCGACCTGCTGGAAGAAGGCCGGCTGTTAGCCCTCAGCCGGTCCGCCATCTACCAGCAGGGCTTGCGCCGCTACCACAGCCGGAAGGTCAAGCCAAAATCTTTCCAAGAGGGCGACCTCGTGCTCCGGCTGATCCAGCAAACAGCCGGCCAGCACAAGCTCTCCGCCCCTTGGGAAGGCCCCTTTGTCATCAGCAGATCACTGGGAAATGACTCCTACTACCTGATCGACGCACATAAGCCGAAGGTACGAAAGAGAGACGACTCCTGCAAGGAGTCGGAACGACCATGGAACGCCAACCTCCTCCGAAGATTTAACAGTTGAAATGCAGTATGTATCACACTAACTTTTGTACTAAGTACGAGACAATAGGCCCCCCGAGGAGAGCTCGGGGACTGCCATCTTTTATATATGAATGAAGAGTATCATGCTTATGATTATGTCATTACATTCACTTTTTTTGTCCGGCACCGGGTTCGACTAGTCGGCCCGGGGACTGACCGCCTTGAGTTATATCAGAAGTCCTACCCGTGGTCAGACAAGTAGTGTGCCGGCACCCAAGCCTCCTCTTGCCAAAACTCGCAGTTCGAAGAACCGGCTTTCCGGCTGGCAAGAGTTAAAGGCAGGAAAGGACGCCCACACAAAAGACGGCTAGGGACTAACGGACTAATATAACAAAAGCCGGTTTTTCTCCTACCGCCGACCGACTACCAGAGTAGCCGGCCGGCCGGCTTCCATTCACCTCGCTTCAATCTAAGAAAGCTCGAGTACTTGCCTTCCCAAAAAAAAACTATATATATATATAGCCAAGTTCTTCCTTAGCCGCAGGCTGCAGAGCAGCCGCCGGTTGGGAAGGCACCAGCTAGGGGAAGGCGGCAAAGGAAACAGCCTAAAGATAAAAAGCATGCGTGAATGGAAGCCAAACACACACACGATCAAATTTACACAAAAGGCCTTCGAAAGGCCAGTGTTCAACATAGTTTGAATACACTCCCAGTGGGTGGAACTGGGCAAGTTTAACAAAAATTGTTCAAAAAGTAACAAGCAGGAAAAGCAAGGGCGGCAGATTAAGCCAAGGGAGCGACTGGCGAGTCGGGCAGGTCGGTGGAGACGGCAGTGCTGGCTGGAGGAGTGGCCGGCTGGCGAACCTCGGTATGATCACCACCTCCCGCAGAGGGCGCGCTAGCACGCGCCTCGTTGCTGGAGGCACGGTCAGGCTGGGGCTGGCTGGCCGCTTAACTGGCCGGCCCGACGTCTTCGCCTTCCTCCCCTTCGTCGTCTTCACCTTCATCGCTGGAAGCGATCTCCTCCGCCGAGTCCTCACCCGCTGCCGGGTCCAGCCCGAACCACTCCTTCGGCTGGGCAATGCCGTCGTCATTTATTTCAGGAGCGAAGACGCTGATATCAGTGCACTCGGCGATCATCGAGGCACGCTGAGCGATAGCCGGTCGCACCTCCTCCATCTCCTCGTCGGCCTCCAGCCGCCAGGTGCGCAACTGGTCCAGGTTCAGCCCGGGATACCAGGCTCGGACGAACTCCAACGCCCGCCCAGCTCCAAGCCGGGCCGCCGATGCCTTCCAGGCCTCGAAGCGGCCAACCGCAACCTCCAGCCAGTCGGCGGTCCGACTTGGGGTGCGGGGAATCGTTTCGCCTGGCCAGAGGGCGGCCAACACCTGCGCCCCGGTGCGTTGGAGGCGGCGGAGCATGCGGTGAGCCGGCTGCAGCCGGGCTTGGACCGCCAAGAGTTGTTCCTCAAGCGTCCGGCTCGCGTCCGGCGCGATTTCAGCCCCCGCATGCCGGTGCGCCTCGCGATGGGCCTCGATGGTTTGGGTGGCGAAGACGGAGTAGCCGGGAAAGTAGTCTACACAGAGAACAAAGAGCAGCACAAGTCAGAAGAGAAATCAGAGGGCAAGGGGCAAGCAAGGAGTGAGGAAGGCGGCTTACCATCGATCAGATCCTCAACCCGGCTGTAACCCTCGCTCAGCGCTTGTTTTGCCTCAGCCCAGCCCGCCGCTTCGGTTTCGAACTCAGCTTTGAGGGCGTCCTCGCTGTCCAGCGCCTTCTTCAGGTTCGCCTTGTGGCTCTCCTCCTGGTCGGCCAACTTCTTGGCCAGGCGGTCACGCTCCAGGACTAAGGCGCTGCACTCGGCTTCCTTGGCGCGAAGGGCGGCCTGGTCCTCGCCGAGCTGCACCCTCAAGTCGGCATTGGCTCCTGCAAGCATGAAGACAAAGGAAAAATCAATAAGGAAGAAGTCGTCAAGGAAGATCCGACCCGACTGCTCAGCAGTCGGCCCGAATCTCGGGGACTACACCTAGTGGGTGCGCTGACGCGCCCCCACAGGAGATGAATGAAACAAAGCACGCACTCCGGCTGCTGGTCAGGTCCTCGGTTCTCCAGCCCAGCTCCGGAGCCTGGGAGTTGAAGGCAGCAGTGCGGAGGTTATGATACTCCTGGAAGATCAGAGAGGAGGCGAGGATAAGATAATTGTCAGGACCTAGTAAGTTCCAAGCCGCCTGCGCAGCAGCCGACTCAGAACTCGGGGACTACACCCAGTGGGTGCGCTGACGCGCCCCCATGGAAGAAATCAAAAGAGCAAAACAACCAAGGCCAGAAGACTCACCCGGATGATGGCCCGCGTCGTGAGGAACTCTTGGGTATATCGCTGCAGCGAAGCAGCCTGGGATTGAAGCCGGTTCCGGACCTCCTGGGCCGCCGCGTTCAGCTCGCCCGTCCCCCCGCTGGGAGTCCACTCGGACGTGCTGGCGCTGGCCGCCTCCAGGGCCTCCACCGTCTGGCTGGCGCCCGCAGCTCTGTGCGGCTCCGGCGCAGAGGTAGCTCCCCCTACGCGCTGGCGAGATGCCGGCTGCACCTCGAGGCCGGCTTCTGCCGCCGGCTCGCCCCCGGCCGGCTGCTCTGGCGCCGCGACTGGTTGGCCGCTTTAGCCCGCTCCAGTCGGCTCCGTCTGCGGCGCCTCCTCCACGAAGACCACGTGGTCCTCCCTCCTCTCCATCACCGGCGGGTCTCGGTCGACCTCCTCCGACGGGGGCACGGGGATGTCGGGGGCCACGGCGCGGAGGGGAATGATGAGCTGCGGAGGCTGGTTGCGCGAGGCCTCCGCCTCCCGCTCCTCCTCCTCGGTCGGCGCCTCCGCCCGGGCCTTGGCCGCCGCGTCGGCCTGTTCTTCGCCGCCTGGGCGGTCCTTCGCTCCGCCGCCTCCCGCTCCTCCCGCGCCTCCCGTGCGTTTCACTCCGTAGCCTCCATGAGGTCGGCGCGGGGATCCATGCGGCGGGAGCTTGAGGACCCTCCAGTCGGCCCGACTACGGAGCCGCCAGGACCTCGCTCAAGGGAAAGCGGTGCCCTGCCTGGCGAGCAAAGAAAAGTTTAGAAGAGCTTTAATCGAAGAAGACAACAAAAAATACAAGACGCTTGACGCTTACGATGAGATCGCCTGCGGCTGTTTCACCGCCTTGCAGAAGCGGGCCGCCTTCGCGGCCGCCTCATCCCGCCTGGTCGCCGCCGTGGAAGCTTTGGATTTCTTCGGCCCGCTGCCGAAGTAGGTCGTCGCGGCCCGGCGTTTCTGCGCGCCGCCACGGGTAGCCGGCGCGGCAGAAGGGCCCGCGCCTTGATGATCAACTGCCGGCTGGCGGCGCGGAACGATTTTGACTTCGTCATCATCCGGCCAGTCCTCAAAGCCGGCCCCGAGCCCCGCGCCGTCCGCCTCGCCGCCTTCCCCCATGACGGCATCTTCCATGGCGGCCACTCCCAGGTCCGGATCATCGACGTCGTCCACCGTGCGATCGGGGAGGAGCCGGCGCTCTACCCCTGCGGCTCCGGCCGTCGGCGGAAGAAGAGGGTTCTGCCGAGGACAAACCAATTGATCAGAAGTCGGCCATCATGAGGCCGGCTACAAAAAGGAAGAAAAGAAGAAAAACTTACGGCAGGCGGAGGGTTGGCGCGAGAATACGGCCCCTTGCCGTATCGCCAATCCTCGGCGAGCTTACAGTTGGAGATGTAGTTCACCATGTAAGACACCTCGACGTGAGGCATCTCCCTGGTGCTCAGCCAGCACGGGTCGAAGCGGCCGCTCATATGACAAATCATGTGAGGCTGGCCTTGGAGCGGAAGTACTCGGCGCTCCACGAAGGCGGCCACCAGGTCGGCTCCGGTCTGGCCCTCCGACTGGATCATCACACGGAGCCGGGAGACGGCTGCGTTCCCGGCCTGAGACAACGACCTGGCCCGATAGCTCCACGAAGGTTGCCTCCCAGCCGGCGGGCCGGCTACGTAAGCCGGCAGGTTGACGTAGTCGCCTTCCTGGGCGACGTTCTTCACGTAAAAGTAGGACTTCTGCCAGAGCTTCACCGACTGGATTAGAGGGATGGGCGGGAACGGATTGTTCTCGCCCGCCCGCCTCATGGCAACGAAGGCCCCGCAGGGGGCGGGCACGCCCGCGACAATGGTGCTGAGCTTGCTCTGGAAGAATTCTCCCCAGAGCTCGAGAGTGGGGAGAACCCCAAGGAAGCCCTCACACAGGGTGACGAAAGCTGACAGCAGCATCACCGCATTGGGCGTGAGGTGATGCGGCTGGAGGTGGTAGAATTCAAGGAAAGAGCGAAGGAATCCGCTCGCCGGGAGGCCGAAGCCGCGCAGGAAGTGCGAGCGGAAGATTACCCGCTCGGCCTCCCCCGGTGCCGGCGAAATCTCCCTCACCGGCGCGCGACGAACCCGCACGTAGTTCTCGCCCGGCAGACGTTGCGTGCGGCGGAGGAACTCGACGTGGTCCTCGTGGACGTTGGAGCCACCCCACGAGCTCGACAACGCCATGGGAGCGACGCGGCGAGGAGCAAGACGATGCGATGGCGGAGACGCGCACGACCCCGCTGCGGCACGCCGAAGGAACCGAGAGGTCCGACGGCGGAGCGGCGCGGCAATGGGTCGCTGCGGCGGCGGAAGGAAGAAGAAGGAAGGCGAGAAGGGGCGGAGCGAGGGAGAGCATGCGAGCCTCTGCCGCTCCATCCCCCCCCTACTTATTGACCCGCGCGGCGGAGCCGAGGAGGCGCGGCGTGGGGGAGCATGGGATTAACTATGCCCACTCCCCCACGTCCCGCGATTATTGCGCCCTGATGGCGTAATAAAACCGTCGCGGGAATGCGAGCGGTCCGTATGGGCCGCAGAAGATCCGCGCTCGGGCCGAGGCCTAGGAGTGGCAGGCTCGGGCCTGCGGCGGCGTCCCATCGCGCGCGTGCGTTGGCAGGTTATCCTTGCCACGTAGCCCGCGGGATGGCGCGCGGTCAGCTCGCAGGCCGACCCGCATTCCAGCCTACAAGACACGGAGCTTTCCGAAGACGGCGCGCATAAGCAAAGTCGGCTCCTCAGGGTAGGAAGCTGACCAAGCTTCTCGTCCCTTTGTCAGCCTCGGAGCTCGATCAGCTTCGGGGACTACTGTCGGAGTAAATGACCACGGGTAGCCTAGCCGGCTCCCCCTGGCCTTTCTGAAAAAATTACGAGCCGATCCGACCCTCAAGAATCCAAGACATGGGGCCGCCTTCCCCTTGCCGGCTGTCTCCCAGGCCGACTATCGGAAGGCGGCCCGACTTTTAGCCCTCATGAAGAAAGCCGCGGGAGGGCCGGCTCCGAGAAGCCGGCCACGAGAAGGCCGACTCCAAGAGGCCGGCTCCCACCAAGCAGTCAAGATCGTACCCTCAAAGTCTGCCACCCCCGAATCCCGGAGCATGCCTGGCACAGTGTGCCGTACGGAGTGGCCATGACTCGTCCGGCGCGGAACTGCTGCCATGTTGACCCTGATGTCACCAACGACGGGCTGCCAGCGCGGCCCACGGGCGGTGGGCCCCTTCAGGCAGAGAGACACCCGAAGGCGGCCAGGCCTCCCCCAGTCGGCCCGAGACGGGGCCGGCTCCCCGCAGACGGCTCGCTTCCCCCTCGAAGGAGAAGCCCCATTAAGGAGACAAGACACGGTAAGGATACAGTGATCGCCGCCGGACGGCGGCACTGTAGCCACGCTTACGTCGACGAAGCCCTCATCATCAGGTTGAGGCAACAGTAACCAGCCACCGACAAGACCCTAGGCAGTGGGGCCTGCCTGTTGACCAAGGAGTTGGCAGCCGGCGGGCCCCAGCAGTCGGTGCGGAAGCCGGCGAGCGTAGTCACAGACGGCTAGGGCCCGCGCCCAGCCGGATTACCATTGTACCCCTGGGGGGTGGGCCTATATAAACCCCCCGAGGCACCCATGCAAAGGGTTGATCTATGCTAGTTTTAGACACCATATAAGGAGGAGAAGAGAGCGAGCCGTGCCCTTCTTCCTCCTCTCGCAAAACAGCTCAAGGAGCATCTTGTAGCCACTCGTTCATCTAGTGATCATGCGGAGACCCCGCAGAGCAGCAATAGGGGTGTTATCTCCACGTAGAGCCCCGAAGCTGGGTAAGATTCGCCGGCGTGCATGTCTTCGCCTCATCCCGCGTCCAGGCACCGGCGACGTCTTACTGGCTCCCACAATGATAAGCCACCCGTTGGCATATGTCTCACCTACCACCCGACAGCGCCTCCGTCCATTCTGCCACAAAATCCGCCAACACTGCTCCTTTGATGACTCTGGTCATGCTGAATTCGAGCTAAAACACTTGCAGTTCTATGTTCCACCCAGCGACCCTTCCAGCTGAATTAGGGCTCCTGAGCACTCTCTCCAGGGGGTACGATGAGACGACCTTGATGGGGTGACCCTGAAAACAGTGTCGCAGCTTGCGCGAGGCCACCAGTAGCGCGAGGAGGAGTTTCTAAGGCATGGGGTACCGCGCCCTTGCATCCCGCAACACCGGGCTGATGAAGTACACTGGGTGCTCAACGAGGTGGGGTGCGTCAGTGCTGGTGGCTCCCTTCGGAGACCATGGCGCCTCTTGAGGCAATGAGGCCTCCTGAGACTGGCCATCTGGGAGAGGGGCCCCTTCCGCCTCCGGTGCGCCCCTCTGCGGCGGCTGATCCTCCTCAGCCGCGGTGGCAGTTTCTGCGGGCCTTCCTTGTCCCTGTTCTGCCTTGTCACGGGCTGCTACCGCGTTTTGATTCGGCGCTCCTCTCTGACTGCCACCAAGGCTGCGCTGGAGGAGTAGGGAGTGGCGGCGAGGTAAAGCACCAGGGGCACTTGAGGGCGCGGAGCCACCATGACCGGTGGGCTGGTCAGGTATCTCTTGAGATCCTGGAACGCCTTGTCGGCCTCTTCAGTCCACTCGAAGGGCCCCTTTTTCTTCATTAGCTAGAAGAAAGGCAGTGCTCGTTCCGCCAACTTGGAGATGAAGCGCCCTAGCGCGGTCACGCGCCCCGTGAGCTTCTGAATTTCTCTGAGGGTCTTTGGTGGGCTCATGTCTTCCACCGCCTTGACCTTCTCCGAGTTAGCCTCGATGCCTTGGTGGGACACGAGGAAACCCAAGAGCTTGCCCGAGGGGACCCCAACACACACTTCTCTGGGTTGAGCCGTAGGTTCACTGCGTTGAGGCTCGCGAAGGTTTCCTCCAGTCTTGTATCAAGGTCCTGGCCTCCCGAGACTTTACCACAATGTCATCGACGTAAGCCTCAACATTCTTCCCGAGCTACGGGCCCAAGGTGATGTGCATTAGCCGCTGGAAGGTCGCCCCTACGTTATGCAGCCCAAATGTCATGCATGTGTAGCAGTACACTCCACACAGGGTTAGGAAGGCTGTCTTCTCGACGTCTTCTACCGCCATCTTGATCTGGTGATACCCAGAGAATGCATCCAAGAAGCATAACAGGTCGCATTCCGCAGTGGAATCGACGATCTAGTCGATGCGGGGGAGCGGGAACGGATCTTGCAGGCATGCTTTGTTGAGGTTGGTGAAGTCGACACACATGCGCTCCTTCCCTCCCTTCTTTGGCACAACGACAGGGTTGGCCAACCAATCCGGGTATCGGACCTCGCGAATGACCCCAGCGGCTTTTAATTTGCGGGTCTCTTGGACAATGAAGGCCTGCTTTTCTGTGGACTGCCGCCTGGCCTTCTGCTTCACAGGGCGCACATTGGGGCATACGTTGAGGTGATGCTCGATTACACCCCTAGGGATCCCTGCCAACTGGTCAGGCTCCCAAGCGAATACCTTCTTGTTTGCGCGCAGGAACCCGACCAGGGCCTTCTCCTGCTCGGGTTTGAGGTGGGCGCCTATGGTGAAGGTGGCGTTGGTGGACCCGTCCTCATCGACGGGTATCTGCTTGGATTCTGCCTTGTCTTGGGTGAACAACTGTTTCTTCTTGTCGGGTGCAGCCCCCTTGGGCCTGGGGGTCTCCAAGTAGGTGGGCTGTGCCGACGCCACCATCTTGAAGGCGAGCTTGAGCGCCCGCAGCGCGTCTCCGGTGTCCCCGTGCATAGTGAGGACACCGCTGCTCCCGGGCATCTTCATGAGGTTGTACGCCGGGTGCGTCGCGGCCATGAACTGGGCCAGCGCTGGGTAGCCGAGGATGGCATTGTAGGGGAGGCCGATGGGGGCGATGTCGAAGTCGACCAGCTCCGTGCGGAAGTTGTCGTAGGTGCCGAAGGTTACTGGGAGCCGGATCTGTCCCAAGGAGCTGGACGACTCGCCCCCAACGCCTGAGAAGGGCCGGCTGGGTTGCAGCCATTCCAGGGGAATGCAGAGGAGGTTGAAGGCCTCGACCGAGAGCATGCTGAGGCCCGCGCCGCCATCAATGAGGGTCATGGTGACGGCCACCTAGCAGATGGTGGGGGTGCACAGCATGGGGAGCGCACCCGAGCAGGCCGAGTTGGAGGGGTGGTCCTCCGAGCTGAAGGTCAGGCCGGTCTCGGGCGCCGCTCGGTCCAGGGGAGCCCCCTGCCGCGTGGAAGCGGCGCTGACCCGGCGGATGAACGGCTTGACGTGGTGACTTGTAGGCGGCGCCTGCGAGCCGCCCAAGAGGGCCGCGACGACCGGGGGTGTTGGTGTAGCGCGATGGGCGGGGGAGAGGTTGCGAGGCTCCATGGGCGCGCGGAGCGTGCGGGACGAAGAACCAGCTGGGGTGAGCGAGGGAGTTGCGGTGCGGCCGCCTTGCCGCACGGACAGATGCTGGGACGATGCTTGCCGCTCGTCCCCCGCCGGGCCGGTGGCGGCGTTGACGGCAAGTGACGGGGAACTGTGAGGACGCCCGCCGACAGGGGCCGTCTGGGCGACGCGGGAAACGAGCGTGGCCCGGCGTTCGGCGCGGGCCTGACGAGCGTCAGACATGGGCGTGATGGTCGGAGGAGAACGGGGTGGTGGAAGACGAATCCCGGCGCACCCCTACCTGGCACGCCAAATGTCGGATTTTGGGTTCCGGCAGACCCTTGAGGTTCGAACACTGGGGTGCGCGTGGAGCTTTCGTCTCCTACCTACCTGCACCCCTCTGCCTTGCTAGGATCTAAACTAAGGAAAGAACAACACAAGAGACACAGGGTTTATACTTGTCCGGGCCACCGTTGTGGTGTAATACCCCACTCCAGTGTGTGGTGTGGTGGATTGCCTCTTGGGCTGATGATGATGAACAATACAAGGAAGAACAGCCTCGCGAGGGTTTGTTCTTGGCCGGGGCGATGAACTGCTGGGAGGAGCTCAGTCGCCCTTCTCTCTCTCTCTCTCTCTCTCTCTTTCTTTTTTGTCCTCGGTCCTCTCTCTCCCTCTTGTCTAGCGGGTGGCCGGTCCTATTTATAGGGGCCCTGGTCCTCTTCCCAAATATCGAGCGGGAAGGGAGCCAACAATGGTGGGCTAATTTGAAGGGGGACATCTAGTACTAGCTATCCTGACAAAAGTAGTCTTCGCCTGCGCAAAGCTCTGGCGATAACGCCGTCTTGGGCTCCACGGTAACCTCCGCCTCGTAGTCCTCCTGGTCTTGGTCTCGTTGCACCGAAATGGCAACCTTTGCCTGATGCCTCGGTACTCCGCGGCTGCGCTTGCCCCCTTTGCACCAAAGAGGAAAGGAGGACACTGCACGGGCTGGCACCCGCCTGGCGCCCTTGGTCGTCATGGCTTGCGTCATGGGCACCTCGTGAGGTACCCCGCCTTGATCTCTCCGCCTCCTCGTGAGCCAGCCTAACGAGGCCGTGCCTGAGGAGGCTTCGTGTCGTCCACCCCGCGAGGCTTGGCCCCTCACGAGGGTCTTGGGTTTGTGTTGGCGAAGATGGGCCGCGCTGAGCCCCCTTTTGAGCCACGCCGCAGGCCGCAGGCAGGCAAGTGTGGGGACCCCCGTTCCCAGAACGCCGAAAATATAGTCATATTTTGTTCTAAGTATCGAGTTGTAATTCTTGAACTGTAAGTAAATAAAAGTGTGATGGTCATCAATATTAGAGCATTGTCCCATGTGAGGAAAGGATGATGGAGACTATGATTCCCCCACAAGTCCGGATGAGACTCTGGACGAAAAATAAAACAAAGAGAAAAAAGAGGCCAAAAAAAAGAGAAGGCCCAAAAAAAGCAAAAAAAAAACAAAAAAATGAGAGGAAAAGAGAGAAGGGGCAATGCTACTATCCTTTTACCACACTTGTGCTTCAAAGTAGCACCATGATCTTCATGATAGAGAGTCTCCTATGTTGTCACTTTCATATACTAGTGGGAATTTTTCATTATAGAACTTGGCTTGTATGTTCCTATGATGGGCTTCCTCAAAATGCCCTAGGTCTTCGTGAGCAAGCGAGTTGGATGCACGCCCACTTAGTTTCTTTTTGAGCTTTGATACACTTATAGCTCTAGTGCATCCGTTGCATGGCATTCCCTACTCACTCACATTGATATCTATTGATGGGCATCTCCATAGCTCGGTGATACGCCTAGTTGATGTGATACAACCACCATTATATTCCACCATAGTGCTATGTCCATGGCTCATGCTCATGTATTGTGTGAAGATTGAAAAAGTTTGAGAACATCAAAAGTATGAAACAATTGCTTGGCTTGTCATCGGGGTTGTGCATGATTTAAATATTTTGTGTGATGAAGATAGAGCATAGCCAGAATATATGATTTTGTAGGGATAGCTTTCTTTGGCCATGTTATTTTGAGAAGACATGATTACTTTGTTAGTATGCTTGAAGTATTATTATTTTTATGTCAATATTAAACTTTTGTCTTGAATCTTACGGATCTGAATATTCTTGCCACAATAGAGAAGATTACATTGATCAATATGTTAGGTAGCATTCCACATCAAAAATTCTGTTTTTCTCATTTACCTACTCGAGGACGAGCAGGAATTAAGCTTGGTGATGCTTGATACGTCTCCAACGTACCTATAATTTTTGATTGTTTCATGCTATTATATTATCTGTTTTGGATGTTTATGGGCTTTACTAAACACTTTTATATTATTTTTCGGACTAACCTATTAACTGGAGGCCCAGCCCAAATTGTTGTTTTCTTGCCTATTTCAGTGTTTCAAAGAAAAGGAATATCAAACGGAGTCCAAATGGAATGAAACCTTCGGGAGAGTTATTTTTGGAACGGAAGCAATCCAGGAGACTTGGAGTAGACGTCAGGAAGCTTCGAGGAAGCCACGAGGCGGGGAGGCGCGCCCCCACCCTCGTGGGCCCCTCGTTGCTCCCCTGACCGACTTCTTTCGCCTATATATGTCCATATACCCTAAAAACAACAGAGAGCAGAATAGATTGGGAGTTCCGCCGCCAAAAGCCTCCGTAGCCACCGAAAACCAATCTAGACCCGTCCCGGCACCCTGCCGGAGGGGGGAATCCCTTTCCGGTGGCCATCTTCATCATCCAGGTGCTCTCCATGACGAGGAGGGAGTAGTTCACCCTCGGGGCTGAGGGTATGTACCATTAGCTATGTGTTTGATCTCTCTCTCTCTCGTGTTCTTGATTCGGCACGATCTTGATGTATCGCGAGCTTTGCTATTATAGTTGGATCTTATGATGATTCTCCCCCTCTACTCTCTTGTGATTAATTGAGTTTTCCCTTTGAATTTATATTATCGGATTGAGTCTTTAAGGATTTGAGAACACTTTATGTATGTCTTGCATGTGCTTATCTGTGGTGACAATGGGATATCACGTGATCCACTTGATGTATGTTTTGGTGATCAACTTGCGAGTTCCATGACCTCGTGAACTTATTCATAGGGGTTGGCACACATTTTTTCTTGACTCACCGGTAGAATCTTTGGGGCACTCTTTGAAGTTCTTTGTGTTGTTTGAATAGATGAATCTGAGATTGTGTGATGCATATCGTATAATCATACCCACGGATACTTGAGGTAAACATTGGAGTATCCAGGTGACATTAGGGTTTTGGTTGATTTGTGTCTTAAGGTGTTATTATAGTACGAACTCTATGATAGATTGAACGGAAAGAATAGATTCATGTTATTTTACTACGGACTCTTGAATAGATCGATCAGAAAGGATAACTTTGAGGTGGTTTCGTACCCTGCCATAATCTCTTCGTTTGTTCTCCGCTATTAGAGTGACTTTGGAGTGACTCTTTGTTACATGTTGAGGGATAGTTATATGATCCAATTGTGTTATTATTGTTGAGAGAACTTGCACTAGTGAAAGTATGGACCCTAGGCCTTGTTTCCTAGCATTGCAATACTGTTTACACTCACTTTTACCACTTGCTACCTTGCTGTTTTTATATATTCAGATTACAAAAACCTATACCTACCATCCATATTGCACTTGTATCACCAACTCTTCGCCGAACTAGTGCACCTATACAATTTACCATTCTATTGGGTGTGTTGGGGACACAAGAGACTCTTTGTTATTTGGTTGCTGGGTTGCTTGAGAGAGACCATCTTCATCCTATGCCTCCCACGGATTGATAAACCTTAGGTCATCCACTTGAGGGAAATTTGCTACTGTCCTACAAACCTCTGCACTTGGAGGCCCAACAATGTCTACAAGAAGAAGGTTGTGTAGTAGACATCATGTTGCCACCCGACCAGTGTGTTGGGGCCTACTGCATTGCCTATTCAATACAAAAAATTCAAAGTGCTCAGTGTTTGGCTTGACCGAACTATGGGAGAACACGTCTTCGGACAACAATAGGTACTGTCGGGGACTTATCCGGCATCAAGCTAATATATTACGACAACTTCTCAAAACCCTCTCTCAGGGGCCTGTCCGCCGATCACTATCTCCTCTAACATGCATCTCGTATTTTTAGGCCGACACACACCTTGAGGGTTACTGGCTATATATCTCATCAGTAAATATATTGCATCAATGGGAAATAAAATCCGCAAACAATCAGCCCAAGCCCGAGTTGGTGCATCACCACTGAAGCAGTCTGGCGTAAAACTCGGGTGCAAGTGGTTGGCTCTATAGAGGGCATTTCCGGTATTAAAAGCTCGGCTAAACTCCTTTGAATTTCTCAAGCCAAGGTGATCTATGAGTCCTCGGATATAGTCCGGCGTTGGAGCTCGAATACAGTCCGGCGTTGGTGCTCGGCTGCAAAAGATACCTCGAATGCAATCTGACGTTGGAGTTCGGATGCGAGAGGACGCTGCCGCATGGGAAACACTTCAAACCTGTGGTGTGGCGTATAAAATAACAAGGCATTAATAAAGTCCGAGAACAAAGGGGCTCCTCGGATACCCGACGTGTAAACTTTTCGGATTTACTTCGGCGATCCTCAAGATCGAAGATTTGTTGAACCAGTTTTCAAGACCGACGACCGAAGATGAAGAATAGTTCAGAAGAATTGAGGAACGTCCCCAACTTGAAGACCGGTTCAGGGGGCTACTGAAGGTGTCCTGGACTAGGGGGTACTCACCACATCATCTCCCGACTTGTGGGTCGGGCCGAGGCCCCCCATGGAGGTCAACTATTAGGCCACTTCGGGCGGCCCATGCCGAATACAAGGAGGATTCCACAAAGACTTGGTGCCCAAGATGAGGACTCCTCTAAACCCTAGGCCTATGGTGCATATATAAACCGAGGCCAGGCTAGTCAATAGACAATCTCATATTCATTACCACAATCTCGTGCTAGATACCTGTACTATGTACTACCCTCATATTACAATCAAAAGCAGGACATAGGGTATTATCTCTTCAAGAGAGCCCAAACCTGGGTAAAATCCTGTGTCCATGTTACAATCACTCCAAGACGCCTAGCTTAGGACCCCTACTACGAGATACACCGGATATAGAACAAACACCTGTCGCCCCAAAATTCAACCTATGGTCGGCTTGTCCGATCACCTTTGATCGCAGGGACCACCCAACTACTATCTGTCATGGAGGTTCGGCAGCCCTGGTACTCGATCCCATCATCGATGGATACCATCTCACTAGAGTCCTTATGGATGGCGGCAGCAGTCTCAACCAGATTTATCAAGACACCGTCCTTAAGATGGGTATTGACCCATCAAGAATCAAACCAAGCAACACTACCTTTAAAGGAGTGATACCCGGTGTGGAGGCCCGTTGTACGGGCTCCTTAACGTTGGAAGTAGTCTTCGGTTCTCCGGATAACTTTCGAAGCGAAGACTTGATCTTTGATATCGTCCCTTTCCGCAGTGGTTATCACGCACTGCTCAGGCGAACTGCTTTCGCTCGCTTTAATGCGGTCCCACATTATGCTTATTTAAAGCTCAAAATGCCCGGACCGCACGCCATCATCACAGTCAATGGAAACATGGAGCGCTCCCTCCATACTGAGGAGCACATCACAGCCCTCGCAGCCGAGGTACAAAACAACCTCATCAAAACTGAACAACTCAGCGGCCATCAAGACCCCTGACACTGCCAAGCGAGTTTGGTCTATGCTGCAGGATGACACCCCAGCGGAACCAGCACTTGAATAGCAGTTCGGCCTCCGCCAATCGCCCCATAAGGTTGCAACACACGTACCGCGTGTTCATAATTACGCACTTAAAATAGCTTGGGCAGCGCCGGAGGCATACTACGGAGAAGGTCTATAGTACGGCTTGACCCTATTCGGACCATAACTTTCCATCTCCTTTTTTCTTTTCTTTTTTACTACAGGTTCATTAAAAACCTACCTACCCCATGGTCATGCCAGAGCTCTTTTCTGGGCTCCCCTTTCCTATAGATGACCATCGACTTTCCCTCTCAAAGGATTTCTCACCAAGGAGAAACGACACAGACGTGCGACAGGGCACCACTGGGATCTTCAAAGACCACTGGCTTTCCGTCCTTGTGTAAAACTTTCCCTTGTACAAGATTTCGGCATGTAACATAGCCTTAATACTCATGGCATCATCTGTAATAGCACGCATCAATGTATTTGCTACCTCTTGAGCATGCGTTGGTTTTCCCTTGAAGAGGAAAGGGTGATGGAGCAAAGTAGCGTAAGTATTTCCCTCAGTTTTTGAGAACCAAGGTATCAATCTAGTAGGAGACTACACACAAGTCGCCTAGTACCTGCACAAACAAACAAGAACCTCACAACCAATGCGATAAAGGGGTTGTCAATCCCTTCGCTGTCACTTATGAAAGTGAGATCTGATAAAGATATAAGATAAATATTTTTGGTATTTTTCTTGTATAGATTGGAAAATAAAGATTGCAAAATAAATAGTAAACTAGAATTGTAGATCGGAAACTTATATGATGTAAAGTAGACGTGAGGGCCATAGGTTTCACAAGCGGCTTCTCTCAAGATAGCATATATTACGGTTGGTGAACAAATTACTACCGAGCGATTGATAGAAAATCACATAGTTATGAGAATATCTAGGCATGATCATGAATATAGGCATCATTTCCGTGTCAAGTAGACCGGAATGATTCTGCATCTACTACTATTACTCCACACATCGACCGCTATCCAGCATGCATCTAGAGTATTAAGTTCATAAGAACAGATTAACGCATTAGGCAAGATGACATTATGTAGAGGGATAAACTCAAGCAATATGATATAAACCCCATCTTTTTATCCTTGATGGCAATAATACAATACGTGCCTTGCTGCCCCTCCTGTCACTGGGAAAGGACACAACCAGTTTGAACCCGAAGCTAAGCACTTCTCCCATTGCAAGAAATATCAATCTAGTAGGCCAAACCAAACTGTTAATTCGAAGAGACTTGCAAAAATTTCAAATCATGCATATAAGAATTCAGAGAAGAATCAGATATTGTTCTTAGATAATCTTAATCATAAACCCACAATTCAATCGGATCTCGGCAAACACACCACAAAAAGAATTACATCGAATAGATCTCCAAGAACATTGAGGGGAACTTTGTATTGAGAACCATAGAGAGAGAAGAAGCCATCTAGCTAATAACTATGGACCCGAAGGTCTGTGGTAAATTACTCACACATCATCGGAGAGGCTATGGTGTTGAGTAGAAGCCCTCCGTGATCGAATCCCCCTCTGGCAGATCGCCGGAAAAGGTCCCCAGATGGGATCTCATAGGTATAGAAGGTTGCGGCGGTGGAAAAGTGGTTTCGTGGCTCCCTAGATGTTTTCAGGGTATAAGAGTATATATAGGCGAAGGAAGTAGGTCGGTGGAGCGATGAGGGGCCCACGAGGGTGGGGGCACGCCTGGCCCCCCTGGGTGCGCCGCCCTACCTCATGTCCACCTCGTTCCTTCCTTGACCTCCACTCCAAGTCTCCTGGATTGCGTTTGTTCCAAAAAAGATCCTCGCGAAGGTTTCATTCCATTTGGATTCCAGTTGATATTCCTTTTCTGTGAACATTGAAATAGGCAAAAAAATAGCAACTGGCACTGGGCCTCCGATTAATAGGTTAGTCCCAAAAATAATATAAAAGCGCATATTAAAGCCCATTAAACATCCAAAACAGATAATATAATAGCATGGAACATTCAAAAATTATAGATACGTTGGAGACGTATCAGCATCCCCAAGCTTAATTCCTGCTCGTGCTCGAGTAGGTAAATGATAAAAACAGAATTTTTGATGTGGAATGCTACCTAGCATAATTTTGAATGTAATTGTCTTTATTGTGGCATGAATATTCAGATCCGAAAGATTCAAGACCAAAGTTTAATATTGACATAAAAATAATAATACTTCAAGCATACTAATAAAGCAATCATGTCTTCTCAAAATAACATGGCCAAAGAAAGTTATCCCTACAAAATCGTATAGTCTGGTTATGCTCTATCTTCATCACACAAAATATTTAAATTATGCACAACCCCGATGACAAGCCAAGCAATTGTTTCATACTTTTGGTGTTCTCAAACTTTTTCAATCTTCACACAATACATGAGCGTGAGCCATGGACATAGCACTATAGGTGGAATAGAATGGTAGTTGTGGAGAAGCAAAAAGGAGAAGATAGTCTCACATCAACTAGGCATATCAACAGTCTATGGAGATGCCCATCAATATATATCAATGTGAGTGAGTAGGGATTGCCATGCAACAGATGCACTGGAGCTATAAGTGTATGAATGCTCAACAAAAGAAACTAAGTGGGTGTGCATCCAACTTGCTTGCTCACGAAGACCTAGGGCATTTTGAGGAAGCCCATCATTGAAATATACAAGCCAAGTTCTATAATCAAAAATTCCCACTAGTATATGGAAGTTACAAAATAGGAGACTCTCTGAGGTAGTCCTGGATTAGGGGGTCCTCGGACACCGGACTATATCCCCTGGCCGGACTGTTGGACTATGAAGATACAAGATTGAAGACTTTGTCCCATGTCTGGGTGGGACTCTCCTATGCGTGGAAGTCAAGCTTGGCCGTTCGGATATGTAGATCTCCTCCCTTGTAACCGACTCTGTGTAACCCTAGCCCCTTCCGATGTCTATATAAACTAGAGGGTTTAGTCCGTAGGACAACAACAATTATACCATAGGCTAGCTTCTAGGGTTTAGCCTCCTCTCTCTCTCGTGGTAGATCAACTCTTGTAATACTCATATCATCAAGATCAATCAAGCAGGAAGTAGGGTATTACCTCCATCGAGAGGGCCCGAACCTGGGTAAACATTGTGTCCCTCGCCTCCTGTTACCATCCTCCTTAGACGCACAGTTCGGGACCCCCTACCCGAGATCCGCCGGTTTTGACACCGACATTGGTGCTTTCATTGAGAGTTCCACTGTGTCTTCACCATAAGGCTTGATGGCTCCTTCGATCATCGCAGCGATGCGATCCAGGGTGAGGTTTTTCTCCCCCGATAGATGATACGTCTCCAATGTATCTATAATTTTTGATTGTTCCATGCTATTATATTATCAACCTTGGATGTTTTATATGCCTTTATATGCTATTTTATATGATTTTTGGGACTAACCTATTAACCTAGTGCCCAGTGTCAGTTTCTGTTTTTTCCTTGTTTTAGAGTATCACGGAAAAGGAAAATCAAACAGAGTCCAATTGACCTGAAACTTCATGGAACTTATTTTTGGAAGGAAAGCAACCCGGGAGACTTGGAGTCCACGTAAGGGAAGCAATGAGGAAGCCACGAGGCTGGGAGGCGCACCCCCCCCCCCCCCCCTGGGCGCGCCCTCCACCCTCATGGGCCCCTCGTGGCTCCCCTGACGTACTTCTTCCGCCTATATATCTCAATATACCCTAAAACGATCGGGGAGCACAATAGATCGGGAGTTCCGCCGCCAGAAGCCTCTGTAGCCACCGAAAGCCAATCTAGACCCGTTCTGGCACCCTGCCGGAGGGGGAATCCCTCTCCAGTGGCCATCTTCATCATCCCGGTGCTCTCCATGACGAGGAGGGAGTAGTTCTCCCTTGGGGCAGAGGGTATGTACCAGTAGCTGTGTGTTTGATCTCTCTCTCTCGTGTTCTCGATTTGGCACGATCTTGATGTATCGCGAGCTTTGCTATTATAGTTGGACCTTATGATGTTTTCTCCCCCCTCTACTCTCTTATAATGGATTGAGTTTCCCATTTGAATTTATCTTAGTCTTTAAAGATTTGAGAACACTTGATGTATGTCTTGCCATGCGTATCTGTGGTGACAATGGGATATCACATGATTCACTTGATGTATGTTTTGGTGATCAACTTGCGGGTTCCGCCCATGAACCTATGCATAGGGGTTGGCACACGTTTTCGTCGTGATTCTCCGGTAGAATCTTTGGGGCACTCTTTGAGGTTCTATGTGTTGGTTGAATAGATGAATCTGAGATTGTGTGATGCATATCGTATAATCATACCCACGGATACTTGAGGTGACATTGGAGTATCTAGGTGACATTAGGGTTTTTGTTCATTTGTGTCTTAAGGTGTTATTCTAGTATGAACTCTAGGGTTGTTTGTGACACTTATAGGAATAGCCCAACGGATTGATTGGAAAGAATAACTTTGAGGTGGTTTCGTACCCTACCATAATCTCTCCGTTTGTTCTCCGCTATTAGTGGCTTTGGAGTGACTCTTTGTTGCATGTTGAGGGATAGTTATGTGATCCAATTATGTTATTATTGTGGAGAGAACTTGCACTATTGAAAGTACGAACCCTAGGCCTTGTTTCAACACATTGCAATACCGTTTATGCTCACTTTTATCATTAGTTACCTTGCTGTTTTTTATATTTTCAGATTACAAAAACTATTATCTACTACCCATATTGCACTTGTATCACCATCTCTTCGCCGAACTAGTGCACCTATACAATTTACCATTGTATTGGGTGTGTTGGGGACACAAGAGACTCTTTGTTATTTGGTTGCAGGGTTGCTTGAGAGAGACCATCTTCATCCTACGCCTCCTACGGATTGATAAACCTTAGGTCATCCACTTGAGGGAAATTTTCTACTGTCCTGGAAACCTCTGCACTTGGAGGCCCAACAACGTCTATGAGAAGAAGGTTGTGTAGTAGACATCAACAGCTCTTTGTATCCGGCGACTTCGCACTGCGGGCCAACTCGCTTGGCCATCTAGAGTAGATCGAAAGCTACGCCCCTGGCCATCAGGCCAGGTTTGGAAGTTTGATCTATACTACCGACATCCGCGGAGACTTGATCTTTGGCGGATTCGAGCCCGCGTCAGGTGCGCCGCATAGTCACAACGGGCATGACATAGCTCTACCGCCTGACAGTGTTCGGGAGATCACACCTGTGGCGACTCCGGTCCTTGATCCGGAACAGATCGTGTCATCCGAGGACGGGTGGATGGACCCCGCCCTAGAGGCCGCACACTCAGTGGCAATAGAGCCGAATACTGACTTCACCTCCTACGAGACCTGTGTTGCCGGACCTTTGTATTCGTCCCCGGCCACGATCTCCGAACCGCCTGCATCTGTACCTATCAAATCTGATTGGGCGCCGATCACGGAGTTTTCCTCCGCGGATAACTTTCAGCACTCGCCCTTGGGCGATGTGCTAAATTCATTAAGGTCTCTCCCCTAGTCAGGAGGCCCTTGGCCGAACTGTGTTTAGCTCGAGTGGGAAGCGGACGACGAAGAAATTCGTTCCCCCCACCACCCACTTAATAGCCACTATCGACGACTTAACCGACATGCTTGATTTCGGCTACGAAGACATCGACGGTATGGACGACGATGCGGGAAACGAACAGGAACCACCGCCCGCAGGGCGCTGGACTGCCACTTCATCACATGATATATACATGGTGGATACACCCCAAGAAAATGATGACGAGGAATGGGAGGAAGCAGCGAAGGACAATTCCCTCGAGAGGCAACCAAAGCGATGGCGTAAGCGCCACTCCAAATCCTGCCCCGGCAAAAACAGCGATAACAGTGCAAGAAAGAGTAACACCCCGGTCGACCCCAATGGAGACAACGACCACATGAACCCAACGGTGGAGCAGGGTGAACCAGCGGACGGCGAACATAGTACGGAGCTGCTGTCAGGTCACGACGACCCCGAGGGTAAAACTCATCAACCTGTCTCCAGAGATATGAATAGTCCAGACGACGATGCACACATCATCCCTGAAAGACACTTGGAACAAGAGAACCTTCATAAAAGGGTCATTGAAACCGCGCGGAGCCTGAAGAAGCAGAAGCAAAGGCTTAAGACCGTGCAGAATACGCTCAACAGCAGATGGAATAAAGTGCTTGACACAGAAGAAAAGTACGGCTATAATCGCCACACAAAAAGATATCCAAAGCGCAAGTTGTTGCCTGAATTCGATGATCAGGCCTTAGAGCCCACTCAGCCGGAAAATAAAACGACTGATAAACCGGACCGTCCACCCCGTGGTCGCGACAGGGCGGCTAACGATGATGTACACAAGTCAGCACACGACCTACATGAGGACCTACACAAAAAAGCCGGTTTGACCAGGTCCACTTACGGACCTAGGAAACGCGTTCCAGCACAGAATCATCGCAGCCCAAATGACTATACTGACAGAATAATAGTTCAGAATCAAAATCAAACAATACAACCGTCAGACACACCCAAATATAGGGGTGCCGCGTACCCCCTATGCTTCACCGACGAGGTACTGGACCATGAATTCCCAGAAGGATTCAAACCCGTGAACATAGAGTCATACGACGGAACAACAGACCCTGGGGTCTGGATTGAGGACTTTATCCTTCACATCCACATGGCTCGAGGAGATGATCTCCACGCCATCTAATACTTGCCCTTAAAGTTGAAAGGACTAGCTAGGCACTAGTTGAAAAGCCTCCCCGAAAACTCAATTGGAAGTTGGGAAGAGCTCGAGGATGCTTTCAGGGCTAATTTTCAAGGGACCTATGTCCGACCTCCGGATGCAGACGATTTAAGTCACATAATTCAACAACCCAGAGAGTCAGCCTGAAAGCTTTGGAACAGATTCCTCACTAAGAAGAATCAAATTGTCGATTGCCCGGACGCCGAAGCCTTGGCGGCTTTCAAACATAGTGTTCGGGACGAATGGATTGCCAGACACCTCGGCCAGGAAAAACCAAGGACAATGGCAGCCCTAACAAGCCTTATGACCCGCTTTTGCGCGGGCGAGGATAGTTGGCTAGCCCGCAGCGGCACCAGCGACCCAAGCACATCCTAAGTCAAGGATGGAAATGGAAAACCACGACGCAATAAAATCAAGCATCGAAGCAACAAAGACAGCCCAGACAACACGATGGTACACGCCGGATTCAGGGGCTCTCGACCCGGTCAACGAAAAAAGCCATTCAAAGTCAGCATAGATGGACCGTCTAGCCTAAACAAGATTCTAGACAGATTATGTCAGATTCACGGCAGCTCCGATAAACCTGTAAATCACACCAACAGAGAATGCTGGGTCTTTAAGCAGGCCGGCAAGCTAAATGCCGAACGCAAGGGGATGGTGACACCAAGTGAAGATGGGGATGATCCTCACCAACAAAACACTGGGGGACAGAAAAAATTCCCACCAGAAGTCAAAACAGTGAACATGATTCACGTAACGAAGAGGAGGAGCACACGTGCACTCCGAGACATATGCACCGTAGAGCCCGTTACCCCCAAGTTCAACCCTTGGTCGGCCTGCCCAATCACTTTTGATCGCAGGGATCACCCGACTAGTATCCGGCACAGAGGATCGGCTGCCTTGGTACTAGACCCAATAATTGATGGATACCACCTCACCTGAGTCCTTATGGACGGCAGCAGTAGTCTTAATTTGATATATCAAGACACAGTCCACAAAACGGGGATAGACCCAACAAGAATCAGCCAAAGCAATACAACCTTTAAAGGAGTAGTACCAGGCCCCGAGGCCCGCTGCACGGGCTCTATAGTACTAGAGGTTGTATTCGGTTTTCCCGACAACTTCCGAAGCGAAGAATTAACCTTCGACATCGCTCCATTCTGAAGCGGCTATCAAGCACTACTCGGAAGAACATCCTTCGCTCGTTTTAATGCAATACTGCATAACGCTTATCTTAAGCTTAAGATGCCCGGTCCACGTGGCATCATCACAGTTAGCGGACACTCAGAGCGTTCCTTACATGCGGAAGAGTGTACGGCGACTTTCGCAGCCGAACACTGAACGACCCCTCCAACCAGAAAAAAGGATCGGTCGTCAAGACCGCGGACACGGCTAGACGAGTCCGGCGCACCCCTTGCTGTAACAGTTCAGATAAACCCGAGATTGGGTCGATGGATATACCCCCATAGGTGGCGCTAGGGGCTTCCCGCGTGTAAAAAGGACTATAGTTCGGTTTGACCTTACTTAGATTGAATTTCAATGGTCTATTAATAATAACCAGTTTTCCGCACGTAGGCTTTCACCTGGGTTTTTTCTCTCTGGCAGATGACAATCGTGCTACACCCTTCCAGGACACAGCACAACGGAGACACAGGCGCAGACGTGCAGCAGGGCCCCGCTCAAAGGTTTCTTTTTAGATTAAGACCCTGTGTAAACCTTTCTCACTCTCTCTTGTTGCTTTACGCCCTCTGGATACTTAACACAACCGAGAGGGATGCTGACATTATTGGCATTTTCGCCATGTGAGACTGATGCACGTACCTGGAAATTCAGGGTTCATTATCAAGGGCTTTGCTCAGCCCGGTATATGTTGTAAAGTCCGAATACCTTAGGGAGTGTTCGGCGTCGCGAGTTTGTCCTTATATGCATCAGCTCCGAATCATGTCTTTGGTCAAATGTTGGGTTTACCCGGCTCCCATGTTTTGCTACCTTACGTTCTGCTCTATCGGCTAAGGTGGCACCGGGAGAACTACTGCGATTGTGCCCTGGTTCATCTGGGTGAGCACCTTAGTAGAGAAAGCCGAAAACTGTCTGTCATGATAAAGTGCGAGTCTGGTCAACCACTCGATGACTCAGCGGAATCTTTGCGATTCCTCCGCATTAACGAAGGACCAGTTTCCCCGTCATGTATGTATCCGCACCGTATTCGGATAAGCGCGGAGGTACCAGGGGCTATATAGTAGCCCCGCTGTCAAACTCCTATGGCTAAGTGAAAGTGTTAAAGCAATATAGTCCGGTTGCCTTGTTCGACGCGCTATCACCTCCTTCATGGACCAAGACGTTGGATCAAGTGTGAATACGTGCTTTTCCGACCACCCCCGCATTATGTGCGTGGGGGCTGAAGCCGACGACTGCAAACTTTCTGGTTATATACATACATAAAACGGCCGCACATGAGGCATCATAATACTTTCAGGCAAAAGTATAAACATAGCCTTTATAATCCAAAATAGCATTGTTTTTACAATTGGGATACATGTCACTCGAACATAATATTCTTTGAGCACTAAGCCGCTATTAAACGAGCGCCTTCTAGGACTCCCCCAAAATAGTGCTCGGCCGAGACCTGGCCTACGGCCGGACCCCGGTTTGCAATAGCAGTGGCATCCATCTCTGCCCAGTATGTCTTAACATGGGCAAGAGCCATCCGCGCACTCTCTATGCACGCCGACCTCTTTACAGCGTCGATATGAGGCACAACACCAAGGAATCGTTGCACTAAACTAAAATAACTATTCGGCCTTGGTCCTTCCGGCCAAAGATGATCCATGACAGACCTCATGGCAAGCCCGGACAACCTATGGAGCTCAGCCCACTCGGCCATTTGCTCATTTAATAGCAGCAGACGCGTTGGAGCACTTAACTGTGACCAGAACAACTTTTCCACTTCGTGATCTTTTTGATCTCTGAAAAACGCAGTCGCATCAGCAGCACTCATTGCCAAGTCCGAATACGCATCTGCAGCAATCCATAATTGACCCAAAGGGGCATACTTCGGATCTCCGAACTTCGTCCGCAACAAAAAGGGCTTCCCAACCATGATATCCCCGGCTTGACGGAGCTCCTCCTTCGCCACTCTGATTTCAGAACGGGTTTCCTTGGCTGCTTCCATGACTTTCTTCAGGTCAGCCGCTCTCGCCTGGCTTTCCTTTTCAAGAATCTCATATCGGCCGGCGGCATCTTTCAGCTCGTCAGCCATCTTGGCTATTTTATCTTCGCTTTTGCAATGAGCAGCCTGTTCGGCTCTTAAGTCTTCTACCGCCTTTAGGGCAGCCGCATCACTCCTCCTGGCTTGTTCCTTGGCTCGGGCAAGTTCCGCCCGAAGGGTCTCCACGACAGCAACTCCATCTGTAGTCACAACATATTATAGATATTAGCATCATCCTCCTCTTAATATTTGTTGACCACCCAAAAATACATACCCTGTGCCTCGTCAAGCCGCTTGTTCACAAGCGCAATGTTGGCATCTGCCGCATCAAGTTGCCAGCTCAAACCGGCAAACTCAGCAGTCCAGCCAGCCACCGGACCATCAGCCGTCTGCACATGAAAGCAGCGCGATTATTTACCTCGGACTATGATCCTCTGTTTGCTGGCCCTGGACAGCAACCAGAGTCTCAGGGGCTACTATCTGTATAGAGCACACCTAGCATGTGCGGTACTGTCAATTTTTTATATATATTACTTTGTGTACCTCAAAGCCTCTTAGCAGGCTTGTAAAAGCTTCATTCAACCCACTTGTGGCGGGTGAGATCCTCTCAACCACCGTACTCATTAAAGTACGATGCTCCTCTGAAATAGCCGCTTTCTCCGAAAGGCTCGTTAGTGCGTCCGGTTGCCCACCGGACAGTCCTGGACTCTTTTTGTTGCTCTCCATAGGAGACGAATATTCCGGACCGCGGGTGGCCGAAGGGTTACCTTCTGGCCTTGGCGGATCAGGAGAATCCCTCTGTGATGACACCTCAGGGTCATTCGTCCCAGGAGGAGGGGAGGCAGGGGGAGGCGTTTCGCTCTCCATCATCTCTGGAAGAATATCCCCCGAAGACAAACTCTACTGAGAAGGGCTGCGAGCTGGGCTGCAAGATATATGTCTCGGTTATTGTCCTCGGAGATAAAGCATGATACATTTACCAAAAGTACTCTTGATTCACTTACAGCTCGGTGGAGGGTTGGCCCCCTTGTGGGCACTGTGCGGTAAGGACGGCCTCTGGGGCAGTGCCTTCTGAGGAAGATTTCTTCCCTTGTTTGGAACCTTTCGTTTCCAAGTCGTCAGAGACAGTCCATTTCCTTCCTTGGGGGAGGGGATTCTAGATTCTTCTCCCCAATCATTCTCCTTCGTGGAGACACTAATTCCCCCAGTTTGGATGAGTAATGCGTGAGGCCCTCTTTCGGCTTCTTTATCCCTCCCTTTATCTTCCCCTGATGGCACTTGATAAAGTGCGTGCTCGAGCATCCTGGCTAGTATAGGATCCGGTGAGCCTTCAGGAAGGGGGGCCGAACACCTGACATCTTCGCCTTTCTTATCCAGTCCTGGCCAAGATCGATTTCTTTTTAGAATGATATTGTGACAAATAAAAAGACAGCATGTTTGGCCGCAGAATTACTCACCTGGGTATCTGGACGGTTGCAGTTGAGACCCGCATCCTCGGTGGTGTCCGGACACTTTATTCCTGATCCGAAGAACAATCCATACATCTCTTCGAGCGTCATGCCGAAGAACTGTTGAATAGCTCGCGGTCCTTCTGGGTTGAACTCCCACATACGGAGAGATCGATGTTGGCATGGCAGGACCCGACGAACTAGCATAACTTGCATTACTTTGACGAGACCAACATCCCTCTTGAGGAGATCTTGGATACGACTTTGCAATATCGGCACGTCATTAACCGGCCCCTAGTCTAGCCCCTTGTTGACCCATGAAGCCAGTTTTGGTGGGGGGCCCGAACAGAAGGTGGGGGGAGCCACCCACTTAGTACTTCGGGGAGCTGTGATGTAAAACCACTCCCACTGCCATAAGTTAGATATCTCCGGGAAGGAATCCTTTGGCCATGGGGCATCAATGCCTTTGCTTATTGTGGCACCTCCGCATTCTGCGTGTCGCCCATTGATCATCTTCGGCTTCACATTGAAGGTCTTGATCCATAGGCCGAAGTGTGGGGTGATGCGGAGGAAGGCCTCACATACGACGATAAACAACGAGATGTGAAGAATGGAATCTAGAGCTAGATCATGGAAGTCGAGCGCATAATAGAACATGACCCCTCTGACGAAGGTATCAAGACTAAAGCCTATCCCTCGGAGGAAGTGGGAAACAAATACGACACTCTCGTTGGGTTCGGGAGTGGGGATGACCTGTCCTCGGGCAGGCAGCCTATGCGAGATTTCGGCGGTCAAATACCTGGCCTCCCTTAGCTTCTTGATGTCCTCCTCTGTGACAGAGGAAGCCATCCACCGACCCTGAAGGTTGGATCCGGACATGATTGAAGGTCCGAAGCGCTTCGCCTGAGCCTTGGGTGTTGGAACTCGGGGTGGGGAAAGGGAGGGATTGAGCGTGATAAGAAAAGGATAGGCTTTGGCCCCTTTATAAAGATGGCGAATATCAAGCGTCATCCGCGTGGCCGTTTGGAACTTGCCTAAAATCGAGGAGTCGTACTAACGAGCACGATTGTGTTACCCACACCTGTATTGATGAGAATCTCGTGATAAGGGGACACGATCTCTGCTTCGACAAGACAATACAATAAAACCGCCTCGCAACACGTGAAGTGGCTGGTTGGGAAAAACGGTTCGAATAATGATCGAGGCCAGGGCGTGATGTCACGTTATGAAAAGTTGTCAGCAGATTATATTTTTGGAAATATTATACTCTCTATGGTGGTATGTGGAATTTGTTTTGCAGAGCCGGACACTATCCGTGTGTTCAAAATCTTCTATGGAGTGTTCGGAGGAGGAACCCGCCTTGCAATGCCGAAGACAAACTGCACGCCGGACTCATCGTCATTTAAGCCTGGTTCAGGGGCTACTAAGGGAGTCCTGGATTAGCGGGTCCTCGGACAGCCAGACTATATCCCTTGGCCTGACTGTTGGACTATGAAGGTACAAGATTGAAGACTTCGTCTCGTGTCCGGGTGGGACTCTCCTTTGTGTGGAAGGCAAGCTTGGCCGTTCGGATATGTAGATCTCCTCCCTTGTAACCGACTCTGTGTAACCCTAGCCCCTTCCGGTGTCTATATAAACCGGAGGGTTTAGTCCGTAGGACAACAACAATCATACCATAGGCTAGCTTCTAGGGTTTAGCCTATTTGATCTCTTGGTATATCAACTCTTGTAATACTCATATCATCAAGATCAATCAAGCAGGAAGTAGGGTATTACCTCCATCAAGAGGGCCCGAACCAGGGTAAACATTGTGTCCCCCGCCTCCTGTTACCATCCGCCTTAGACGCACAGTTCGGGACCCCCTACCCGAGATCCGCCGGTTTTGACACCGACACTCTCTATCATGAAGATCATGGTGATACTTTGAAGCACAAGTGTGGAAAAAGGTTAGTAGCATTGCCCCTTTTCTCTTTTTCTCTCATTTTTTTATTTGGACCTTTTTCTCTTTTTTTATGGCCTCTTTTTTTCGTCCGGAATATCATCCCGACTTGTGGGGGACTCATAGTCTCCATCATCCTTTCCTCACATGGGAGAATGCTCTAATAATTAAGATCATCACACTTTTATTTACTTAAAACTCAAGAATTACAACTTGATACTTAGAACAAAGTAGGAATCTATGTGAATGCCTCCGGCGGTGTACCGGGATGTGCAATGAATCAAGAGTGACATGTATGAAAGAATTATGAACGGTGGATTTGCCACAAATACGCTGTCAGCTACATGATCATGCAAAGCAACATGACAATGATGAAGCGTGTCATAAATAACGGAATGATGGAAAGTTGCATGGCAATATTGTTGGGGAATGCAGGAATTTCAAAAAAAATCTACACACACGCAAGATCCATCTAGGTGATGCATAGCAACGAGAGGGGAGAGTGTTGTCCACGTACCCTCTTAGACCGTAAGCGGAAGGGTTATGACAACGCGGTAGATGTAGTTGTACGTCTTCATGATCCGACCGATCCTAGCACCGAAGGTATGATACCTCCGTGATCTGCACACGTTCAGCTCGATGACGTCCCACGAAGTCTAGATCCAGCTGAGTGTCGAGGGAGAGCTTCATCAGCACGACGGCGTGATGACTGTGATGATGAAGTTACCGACGTAGGGCTTCGCCTAAGCACTACAACGATATGACCAAGGTGGAAATCTGTGGAGGGGGGCGCCCCACATGGCTAAGAAATCAACTTGTGTGTCTATGGGGTGCCCCCTCCCCCGTATATAAAGGAGTGGAGGAGGGGAGGGCCGACCCTCTCTATGGCACGCCCCAAGGGGGATTCCTACTCCTAGTAGGAGTAGGTTCCCCCCTTCCCTAGTTGGAGTAGGAAAAGAAGGAAGGTGAAGAGGGAGAGAAGGAAAGAGGGGGCGCCGCCCCCTCCCTAACCCAATTCGGACCAGCCCATGGGGGGGGCGCAGCCACCCCTTGAGGTCCTTCTCCCCTTTCCTGTATGGCCCATTAAGGCCCATTACTTTCCAGGCGAATCCCGTAACTCTCTGGTACTCCGAAAAATAACCGAATCACTCGGAACCTTTTCGATGTCCGAATATAGCCTTCCAATATATCGATCTTTATGTCTCGACCATTTCAAGACTCCTCATCATGTCCGTGATCTCATCCGGGACTCCGAACAACCTTCGGTACATAAAATCACATAACTCATAATACAAATCGTCATCGAACGTTAACCGTGTGGACCCTACGGGTTCGAGAACTGTGTAGACATGACAGAGACACATCTCTGGTCAATAACCAATAGCGGAACCTGGATGCTCATATTGGCTCCTACATATTCTATGAAGATCTTTATCGGTCAAACCACATAACAACATACATTGTTCCCTTTGACATCGGTATGTTACTTGCCCGAGATTTGTTCTTCGGTATCATCATACCTAGTTCAATCTCGTTACTGACAAGTCTCTTTACTCGTTCCATAATGCATTATCCCGCAACTAACTCATTAGTCACATTGCTTGCAAGGCTCATTGTGATGTACATTACTAAGAGGGCCCATAGATACCTCTCCGATAAACACAGTGACAAATCCTAATCTCGATCTATGCCAACTCAACAAACACCATTAGAGACACGTGTAGAGCATCTTTATAATCACCTAGTTATGTTGTGACGTTTGATAGCACACAAGGTGTTCCTCCAATATTCAGGAGTTGCATAATCTCATAGTAAGAGGAACATGTATAAGTCATGAAGAAAGCAGTAGCAATAAAACTGAACGATCATTATGCTAAGCTAACGGATGGGTCTGGTCCATCACATTATTCTCTAATGATGTGATCCCGTCCATCAAATGACAACACATGTCCATGGCTAGGAAACTTAACTATCTTTGATTAACGAGCTAGTCAAGTAGAGGCATGCTGGGGACACTCTGTTTGTCTATGTATTCACACATGTACTAAGTTTCCGGTTAATACAATTATAGCATGAATAATAAACATTTATCACGATATAAGGAAAAATAAATAACAACTTTATTATTGCCTCTAGGGCATATTTCCTTCAGTCTCCCACTTGCACTAGAGTCAATAATCTAGTTCACATCGTCATGTGATTTAAAACCAATAGTTCACATCTTTATGTGATTAGTTCACATCTCCATGTGACCAACACCCAAAGGGTTTACTAGAGTCAATAATCTAGTTCAAATCATGTAACACCCTCGATGCGACTATAGCTCCCACGTGTCAAGGCACGACTTAGAGACATAATCGCATTGAAGGCATATGTCGCAAGTTAGGCAATCTTCACAACATCCCATGTAATATGAATAATAAAGGGGAGATAAGAATAGTTGGCTTACACTCACCACGTCAATCAAGTACATAAATAACATTACATCATCCAAACACTCATGGCCCGACTATGGCGCCAAAATAAAAGATAACCCATCAGGCGACACGGTCCCAATCACCCCCAACTGGGCACCACTACTGATCATCAGGGAAGGAAACATAGTAACGTTGAGAGTCCTCGTCGAACTCCCACTTGAGCTCGTACGCATCTCCTGGAGCGGAATCATCAGGCCCTGCATCTGGTGTAATGGTAATCTGTGAGCCACAGGGACTCAACAATCTCGCACCCTCGCGATCAAGACTATTTAAGCTTATAGGTAAGGCAAGGTAAATATGAGTGGAGCTGCAGCAAGCGACTAGCAAAATATGGTGGCTAACTTATACGCAGAAGAGAGCGAGAAGAGGAGGCAAAGCGCGAGCGAGAAACTAGAGAGCAACCTGCGCAAACATTACTCAAACACCGTGTCGACTTCCCGGACTCCGCCGAGAAGGGGCCATCACGGTAACACACTCAGTTGAATCATTTTAATTAATTAAGGTTCAAGTTATCTACAACCGTACATTAACAAATTCTCATCTGCCCATAACCGCGGGCACGGCTTTCGAAAGTTCAAATCCCTGCAGGGGAGTCCCAACTTAGCCCATGACAATCTCTCATGGTCAACGAAGGAATAGACCTCCTCCCAAGACGTTCCGATCAGACTCAGTATCTCGGTTACTCAAGACACTTCGACAGGTTAAAACAAATCCAGCAACACCGCCCGAATGTGCCGACAAATCCCGATAGGAGCTGCACATATCTCTTTCTCAGGGCACACTCAGATGAACACTACGTACAACTAAAACCAGCCCTCAAATTGCCCCGAGGTGGCGCTGCAAGTGGCTCTATTTGGACCAACACTCAGAGGAGCACTGGCCCGGGGGGGGGGGTTTAAAATAAGATGACCCTCGGGCTCCAGAAACCCAAGGGAAAAAGAGGCTAGGTGGAAAATGGTAAGACCAATGTTGGGCATTGCTGGAAAAGGTTTAATCAAGGCGAAATATCAAGGGGTTCCCATTATAACCCAGCCGCGTAAGGAACGCAAAATCCCAGAACATAACACCGATATGACGGAAACTAGGGCGGCAAGAGTGGAACAAAACACTAGGCGAGAGGCCGAGCCTTCCACCCTTTACCAAGTATATAGATGCATTAAGATAACAAGATAATATAATGATATCCCAACAAGTAAATAAATGTTCCAACAAGGAACGGCCTTCAATCTTCACCTGCAACTAGCAACGCTATAAGAGGGGCTGAGCAAAGCGGTAACATATCCAAACAACGGTTTGCTAGGACAATGGTGGGTTAGAGGTTTTACATGGCAATTTGGGAGGCTTGCAAGCAAATGGTAGGCATCGTAGCATTGGCATAGCAAAAGAGCGAGCAAAGTAGCATAGCAAAGATAGTATTGATTTCGAGGGTATGATCATCTTGCCTGCACAGTTGTCAGAGTTGACTGGATCCTCGAAACCAAACTCAACAGGCTCCTCGTTAGCGAACTCGTCTCCTGGCTCTACCCAAACAAGACAAACAAGCAACAAGGATACAATCAACCACATGCAGACTCAAACAACACGATGCAATGATGATATGCTATGCGGGATGCGATGTGGGATGTAAAATGCAAGATATGACAGAAAATGCATGAACCTGGCCTCAACTTGGAATTCCAAGTGTGCCACTGGAAAGATGAGATGAAATCGCTTGAAAACGATATAAAGAACGCCGGAATCGGAGTTACAGTTTGGAAATGGCAAGCAATTCAAATATGACACCGGTCTGCGATTTACAGCAAGTAGGCATCTAAATGCAATGCGATGAACATGCTACAGCACCCAAACAAGACAACAAAATACATGACAGGGACGCATACAAGATGCTTAACAAAAGTCTAGCACTGAGCTATGGCCAATTCATCCATTAACAGGTTCAAACAAGCATGGCAAAAATGCATATGACAAACAGTTCTCAGACTTGGTGAAATTAACACTTGTCTGGAATTTCAGACCAGGTAGCCCTCTTCGGAGCAACAAAACTACATGCTACAGGATCTGAACATGACAAAGTAAAGCATGGCATGGAGCTACTCAAAGAGATTAACAAAAGTCCCTTAGTGACCTTGAGCCAAAAGGGATCAGAAAATACAATTGCAAGCAAGTGAACATAGCAAAAATATAATCAGTTTTCAGACTTAGTGAAAACTGGAGCAAGCTGAAATATAACTCAAGTAGGCATGTTTACGAGCTCGATGCACTCACTACGGTGCAAGTCATGGCAAGACAAGCATACACCCATAAAGAAGGCACAAAATGCAAGCTATACATGGCAAGAACAATAGCATAGCATGCACGGATCAACTACAACATCACCGGCAAAATTGCAAACAAGTTGACAATCTGCCCAGATTCACAAAGTAGCAAAAGTAGAGCTCGATTGACTCAAGCTAGGGTGCTCCATAATTTCAAACAAAGACATGGGTGTGTAGAGAACTACAAGATTAACAAAACTCTCTTACTGATCATCCCCAAAAGAGGCACGGATCACTAGGAAACAACAAGAACATATGGCATCATGAGATAAACAGCTCCAGGGCTTGGTGAAATCACTAAGTCCCTGAAAACAGAATTAGCAAGTGCACCACTTTGCAAGCTTGCACAAGTCACCACACATATCCCAAAAATACATGGGTTGCACCTCTGGAAAGATGACAAAACCCTTAACAAAACACGTGTAGAGCATCAGGGCATATCAAGCACGCATTAATCATGGAAAAAATGACAAAAGTGCTAAACGGAGTAGCAGATCTGACAATAATCTCAAGTAGCCCTCTTCCAACAGCATTTAGTGCATCAAGATGAACTCAAATGAAAATGATGCAATGGAATGAAATAGTGTAATCTCTGAGATGAACATTTTGATATGCTATATGCATGAATCGGAGCTACGGATGCAAAGTTATAGAGCCGTGAACATGAGCACTTGAACTGAAAATTTCGGGACATAGAGAAAAAAACGACCTAGGGTTTCACTGTTCACAGATCTGGGATCCGGGCACGGATTACGAAGTTCATCGGAATCCTCAGAGCTCGCCAGAGAGGACCAGCCGGAGTTGAAGGAGGAGGGGCCCGAGGTCCTACCTGGCCGGATCTCGCCGGATCCGGTCACCGGCGAGTCGGGGGAGGCGGCGGAGCCGGATCGGGAGGTGCGGCGCGGCGGAGGGCGACGTGGTCCGCGGCGGCGCGGTGCGATGACGGCGGGCGGCGGAGGCGAGGCGCAGGCGGCGGGGTCGGGCGCGGGAGGCGCGGGCACGACGGGCGGCGGGGGCGAGCCGATGGGCTTCGGGGGCCCCGGCCGGGCCGAGCGGGCCGGCGGGACAGAGGCGGCGATGTGGGCGCAGTGCGGCCACGTGGCGGCACGCGATTCGCGGTGGCGGTGATGTCCGGCGCGTCCGGACATGTCCGGCGCACGGAGAGACGAGGGGGGCTAGATTTAGGGTAGAATGATCCGAAAACGGAGGGGATCTATTTATAGCCATAGAGGGAGCTAGGAGAGTCCAAATGAGGTGCAGTTTTCGGCCACGTGATCGTGATCGAACGCTCTAGATGATGGAGAAGACTTAGGTGGGTTTTGGGCCAAATTGGAGGGGTGTTGGGCTGCAACACACACGAGGCCTTTTCGGTCCCTCGGTTAACTGTTGGAGTATCAAACGAAGTCCAAATGATACGAAACTTGATAGGCGGTCTACCGGTAGTAAACCAAGGCCGCTTGGCAAGTCTCGGTCCAATCCGGAAATGTTTAATCCCCACACACGAAAGAAAGCTAGAAATGACCACCGGAGGAGACGAAGCGTCGGAATGCAAAACGGACAACAGGGGAAATGCTCGAACGCATGAGACGAACACGTATGCAAAAGCAATGCACATGATGACATGATATGAGATGCATGACAACGATAAAAACACACAGAGACAAAGACCCGAACCCAAGGAAATAAATATAACTTAACGCCGGAAACGGCAAGAGTTTGAGTACAAATTGGGAAAGTTACATCTGGGGTGTTACACATCACTATGTTATTAACACCCAAAGAGTGATCATGTTTTTCTTGTGAGAGAAATTTAGTCAACGGGTCTGCAACATTCAGAGCCGTATGTATTTTGCAAATTTTCTATGTCTAAAATGCTTTGCACGGAGCTACTCTAGATAATTGCTCCCACTTTCAATATGTATCTAGATTGAGACTTAGAGTCATCCAGATCAGTTTCAAAGCTTGCATCGACGTAACTCTTTACGACGAACTCTTTGTCACCTCCATAACCGAGAAACATTTCCTTATTCCCCTAAGGATATTTTTGACCACTATCCAGTGATCCACTCATGGATCACTATTGTACCCTCTTGCCAAACTTATGGTGAGGTACCCAATAGGTCTGGTACACAGCATAGCATACTTTGTAGAACCTATGACTGAGGCATAGGGAATGACTTTTCATTATCTTTCTATTTTCTACCGTGGTCGGGTTTTGAGTCTTTACTCAACTTCACACCTTGCAACACAGGCAAGAACTCCTTCTTTGACTGTTCCATTTTGAACTACTTCAAAATCTTGTCAAGGTATGTACTCACTGAAAATATATCAAGTGTCTTGATCTATCTCTATAAATCTTGATGCTCAATATGTAAGTAGCTTCACTGAGGTCTTTCTTTGAAAAAATCCTTTCAAACATTCCTTTATGCTTTCCAGAAAATTCTACATTATTGACGATCAACAATATGTCATTCACATATACTTATCAAAAATGTTGTAGTGCCCCCACCCACTTTCTTGTAAATACAGGCTTCACCGCAAGTCTGTATAGAACCATATGCTTTGATCACTTTATCAAAGCATATATTCCAACTCCGAGATGCTTGCACTAGTCCATAGATGGATCACTGGAGCTTGCTCACTTTGTTAGCACCTTTAGGATCGACAAAACCTTCTGGTTGCATCATATACAACTCTTATTTAAGAAATCCATTAAGGAATGCAGTTTTGACATCCATTTCCCGATTTCATAAAATGCGGCATCTGCTAACATGATTTGAATAGACTTTTAAGCATCAATACAAGTGACAAAATCTCATCATAGTCAACACCTTGAACTTGTCAAAAACATTTTTGCGAGAATTTGAGCTTTTTAGATAGTAACACTACTATCAGCGTTTGTCTTCCTCTTGAAGATCCAGATATTCTCAATGACTCACCGATCATCGGGCAAGTCAATCAAAGTTCATACTTTGTTCTCATACATGGATCCCATCTCAGATTTCATGGCCTAAGCCATTTTGCGGAATTTGGGCTCATCATCGCTTCCTCATAGTTCGTAGGTTCGTCATGGTCTAGTAACATGACTTCCATAACAGGATTATTGTACCACTCTGGTGTGGACCGTACTCTGGTTGACCTTGACCTACGAGGTTCGGTAGTAACTTGATATAAAGTTTCATGATCATCATCATTAGCTTCCTCACGAATTGGTGTAGGAATCATTGGAACTGATTTCTATGATGAACTACTTTCCAATTCAAGAGAAGGTACAATTACCTCATCAAGTTCTACTTTCCTCCCACTCACTTCTTTCGAGAGAAACTTCTTCTCTAGAAAGGATCCATTCTTAGCAACAAAATATCTTTCCTTCAGATCTATGGTAGAAGGTGTACCCAACAGTTTCTTTTGGGTATCCTATGAAGACGCACTAGTCCGATTTTGGTTCGAGCTTATCAGTTTGAAACTTCTTCACATAAGCATCGCAGCCCCAAACTTTAAGAAACGACCGCTTTGGTTTCTTGCCAAACCATAGTTCATACGTTGTCATCTCAACGGATTTAGATGGTGCCATATTTAACGTGAATGCAGTTGTCTCTAATGCATAACCCCAAAACGATAGTGCTAAATCAGTAAGAGACATCATAGATCACATCATATCCAATAAAGTATAATTACAACGTTCAGACACACCATTATGCTGCAGTGTTCCAGGTGGCGTGAGTTGCGAAACTATTCCACATTGTTTCAAATGAAGACCAAACTCGTAACTCAAATATTCGCCTCCGTGATCAGATTGTAGAAACTTTATTTTCTTGTTACGATGATTTTCCACTTCACACTGAAATTCTTTGAACTTTTCAAATGTTTCAGACTTATGTTTCATTAAGTAGATATACCCATATCTGCTCAAATCATCTATGAAGGTTAGAAAATAACGATACCCGCCGCGAGCCTCAACACTTATCGGATCGCATACATCAGTATGTATTATTTCCAATCAGTCAGTTGCTCACTCCATTGTTCCGGAGAACCGAGTCTTAGTCATCTTTCCCATGAGGCATGGTTCGCAAGCATCAAGTGATTCCAAAAGTCCATTGGCATTGAGTTTCTTCATGCCACATATAAGTTGCACTATCATTATTAACTTTGCATCTTTTGGCTGCAATATTATGAATATGTGTATTACTACGATCGAGATTCAATAAACCATTTATATTGAGTGTATGACCATAGAAGGTTTTATTCATGTAAATAAACAACAATTATTCTTTGACTTAAATGAATAACCGTATTGCAATAAACATGATCCAATCATATTTATGCTCAACGCAAACACCAAATAACATTTATTTTAGGTTCAACACTAATCCCGAAGGTAAAGGGAGTGTGCAATGGTGATGTTATCAACCTTGGAATCACTTACAACTCTCATCATCACCTCGCCCATAACTAGTCTCTATTTATTTTGCAACTCCCGTTTTGAGTTACTACTCTTAGCAACTGAACCAGTATAAAACACTGATGGGTTGCTATAAACACTAGTAAAGTACACATCAATAACATGTATATCAAATATAACTTTGTTCACTTTGCCATCCTTCTTATCCGCCAAGTATCTAAGGCAGTTCCACTTCCAGTGACCATTTCCTTTGCAGTAGAAGCACTCAGTTTTAGGCTTGGGTCTATCTTTGGGCTTCTTCATTGGAGTGGCAACTTGCTTGCCATTATTCTTGAAATTCCCTTTCTTTCCCTTGCCATTTCACTTGAAACTAGTGGTTTTATCAACCATCAACATTTGATGCTTTTCTTGATTTCTACCTTCGTCGATTTCAGCATCACGAAGAGCTCGGGAATCGCTTTCATCATCCCTTGCATATTATAGTTCATCACTAAGTTCTAGGAACTTGGTGATAGTGACTAGAGAACTTTATCAATTACTATCTTATCTAGAAGATTAACTCCCACTTGATTCAAGCAATTGTAGTACCTAGACAATCTGAGCACATACTCACTGGTTTAGCTATTCTCCTCCATCTTGTAGGCAATGTACTATCAGAGGTCTCATACCTCTTGACACGGGCATGAGTATGAAATACCAATTTCAACTCTTAGAACATCTTATATGTTCCGTGGAATTCAAAATGTTTTTGAACTACCAGTTCTAAGTCGTAAAGCATGGTGCACTAAACTATTAAGTAGTCATCATACCGAGCTTTGTCAAATGTTCATAATGTGTGCATCATCTCCTGCGATAGGTCTGTCACCTAGCGGTGCATCAAGGACATAATTCTTCTGTGCAGCAATGAGGATAATCCTCAGATCACGGACCAAGTCCACATCATTGCTACTATCATCTTTCAACTTCCTTTTCTCTAGGAACATATCAAAATTAAACGGGAAGCTACATCGCAAGCTATTGATCTACACCATAGATATGCAATTACTATCAGGACAAAGTTCATGATAAATTAAAGTTCAATTAATCATATTACTTAAGAACTCCCACTTAGATAGACATCCCTCTAATCATCTAAGTGATCACGTGATCCATATCAACTAAACCATGTCTGATCATCATGTGAGATGGAGTAGTTTTCAATGGTGAACATCTCTATGTTGATCATATCTTCTCTATGATTCACGCTCGACCTTTTGGTCTCCAGTGTTCCGAGGCCATATCTGCATATGCTATGCTCATCAAGTTTAACCCGAGTATTTTGCGTGTGCAAAACTGGCTTGCACTCGTTGTATGTGAACGTAGAGCTTATCACACCCGATCATCACGTGGTGTCTCAGCACGAAGAACTGTCGCAATGGCGCATACTCAGGGAGAACACTTATACCTTGAAATGTAGTGAGGGATCATCTTATAATGCTACTGACGTACTAAGCAAAATAAGATGCATAAAAGATAAACATCACATGCAATCAAAATATGTGACATGATATGACCATCATCATCTTGTGCCTTTGATCTCCATCTCCAAAGTACCATCATGATCTCCATCATCACCGGCATTACACCATGATCTCCATCATCTTGATCTCTATCAATGTGTCGTCACATGGTCGTCTCGCCAACTATTGCTTTTGCAACTATTGATATCATATAGCGATAAAGTAAAGCAATTATATGGCGCTTGCATCTTATGCAATAAAGAGACAACCATAAGGCTCCTGCCAGTTGCCGATAACTTCAATAAAACATGATCATATCATACAACAAATTATATCGCATCACGTGTTGACCATATCACATCAGAACATGCCCTGCAAAAACAAGTTAGACGTCCTATACTTTGTTGTTGCAAGTTTTACGTGGCTGCTACGGGCTTTGCAAGAACCGTTCTTACCTACGCATCAAAAACCACAACACTGTATAGTGATTGCTTTTTAATCTTCAGAAAGAACCCTGTTCATTGAATCCGATTCAACTAAAGTTGGAGAAACTAACACCCACCAGCCACCTGTGTGCGAAGCACGTCGGTAGAACCAGTCTCGCGTAAGCGTACGCGTAATGTCGGTCTGAGCCGCTTCATCCAACAATACCGCTGAATCAAGAATCAACTAGTGATAGCAAGAAATATGTATATACCCACGCCCACAACTCCTTTGTGTTCTACTCGTGCATATAATATCTACGCATAAACCTGGCTCTGATACCACTGTTGGGGAATGCAATAATTTCAAAAATTTCCTGCGCACACGCAAGATCCATCTAGGTGATGCATAGAAACAAGAGGGGAGAGTGTTGTCCACGTACCCTCGTAGACCGTAAGCGGAAGCGTTATGACAACGTGGTTGATGTAGTCGTACGTCTTCACGATCCGACCGATCCTAGCACCGAAGGTACGGAACCTCCGCGATCTGCACACGTTTAGCTCGGTGATGTCTGACGAACTCTAGATCCAGCTGAGTGTCGAGGGAGATCTTCATCAGCACGATGGCATGATGACGGTGATGATGAACTTACCGACGCAGGGCTTCGCCTAAGCACTACAATGATATGATCCGAGGTGGAAATCTGTGGAGGGGGGCACCGCACACGGCTAAGAAATCAACTTGTGTGTCTATGGGGTGCCCCTCTCCCCCGTATATAAAGGAGTGGAGGAGGGGAGGGCCGTCCCTCTCTATGGCGCGCCCCAAGGGGGATTCCTACTCCTAGTAGGAGTAGGTTTCCCCCCTTCCGTAGTTGGAGTAGGAAAGAAGGAAGGGGAAGAGGGAGAGAAGGAAAGAGGGGGGCGCCGCCCCCTCCCTAGTCCAATTCGGACCAGCCCATGGGGGGCGCGCAGCCACCCATTGAGGCCCTTCTCTCCTTTCCCGTATGGACCATTAAGGCCCATTACTTCCCCGGCGAATTCCCGTAACTCTCCGGTACGCCGAAAATTATCCGAATCACTCGAAACCTTTTTGATGTCCGAATATAGCGTTCCAATATATCGATCTTTACGTCTCGACCATTTTGAGACTCCTCGTCATGTCTGTGATCTCATCCGGGAGTCCAAACAACCTTCGGTACAACAAATCACATAACTCATAATACAAATCGTCATCGAACGTTAAGCGTGTATACCCTAAGGGTTCGAGAAGTATGTAGACATGACCGAGACACATCTCCAGTCAATAACTAATAGAGGAGCCTGGATGCTCATATTGGCTCCTACATATTCTACAAAGATCTTTATCAGTCAAACTGCATAACAACATACGCTGTTCCCTTTGTCATTGGTATGTTACTTGCCCGAGATTCGATCATCGATATCATCATACCAAGTTCAATCTCATTACCGGAATGTCTCTTTACTCATTCCATAATGCATCGTCCCGCAACTAACTCATTAGTCACATTGCTTGCAAGGCTCATAGTGATGTACATTACCGAGAGGGCCTAGAGATACCTCTCAGGTAGACCGAGTGACAAATCCTAATCTCGATCTATGCCAACTCAACAAACACCATTAGAGACACCTGTAGAGAATCTTTATAATCACCCAGTTACGTTGTGACGTTTGATAGCACACAAGGTGTTCCTCCGGTATTCGGGAGTTGCATAATCTCAGTCAGAGGAACATGTATAAGTCATGAAGAAAGCAGTAGCAATAAAACTGAATGATCATTATGCTAAGATAATGGATGGGTCTCGTCCATCACATCATTCTCTAATGATGTGATCCCATTCATCAAATGGCAACACATGTCCATGGCTAGGAAGCTAAACCATCTTTGATTAATGAGCTAGTCAAGCAGAGGCATACTAGGGACACTCTGTTTGTCTATGTATTCACACATGCACTAAGTTTCCGGTTAATACAATTCTAGCATGAATAATAAACATTTATCATGATATAAGGAAATATAAATAACAACTTTATTATTGCCTCTAGGGCATATTTCCTTCAAATATATCTCAGAATGGATATGGAAATGCCATAATAGGTAGGTATGGTGGCTGTTTTGAGGAAGGTATATGGTGGGTTTATGGTACCGGCGAAAGTTGTGCGGTACTAGAGAGGCTAGCAATGGTGGAAGTGTGAGAGTGCGTATAATCCATGAACTCAAAATTAGTCATAAAGAACTCACATACTTATTGCAAAAATCTATTAGTTATCGAAACAAAGTACTACGCGCATGCTTCTAGGGGGATAGATTGGTAGGAAAAGACCATCGCTCGTCCCTGACCACCACTCATAAGGAACACAATCAATAAATAAATCATGCTCCGACTTCATCACATAACGGTTCACCATATGTGCATGCTACGGGAATCACAAACTTTAACACAAGTATCTCCCAAATTTACAACTACTCAACTAGCATGACTCTAATATTACCATCTTCATATCTCAAAACAATCATCAAGTATCAAACTTCTCATAGTATTCAATGCACTTTATATGAAAGTTTTTATTATACCCATCTTGGATGCCTATCATATTAGGACTAATTTCATAACCAAAGCAAATTACCATGCTGTTCTAAAAGACTCTCAAAATAATATAAGTGAAGCATGAGAGATCAATAATTTCTATAAAATAAAACCACCACCGTGCTCTAAAAAGATATAAGTGAAGCACTAGAGCAAAATTATCTAGCTCAAAAGATATAAGTGAAGCACATAGAGTATTCTAATAAATTCTGATTCATGTGTGTCTATCCCAAAAGGGTGTCTACAGCAAGGATGATTTTGGTAAACTAAAAAGCTAAGACTGAACCCATACAAGACGCTCCAAGCAGAACACGTATCATGTGGTGAATAAAAATATAGCCTCAAGTAAAGTTACCGATAGACGAAGACGAAAGAGGGGATGCCTTCCGGGACATCCCCAAGCTTAGGCTTTTGATTGTACTTGAACTTTACCTTGGAGTGCCTTGGGCATCCCCAATATTAGGCTCTTGCCACTCCTTATGCCAAAATCCATCAAATCTTTACCCAAAAACTTGAAAACTTCACAACACAAAACTCAACAGAAAATCTCATGAGCTCTGTTAGTATATGAGAACAAACCACCACCTTAAGGTACTTTAATGAACTCATTATTTAGTTATATTGGTGTTAAACCTACTATATTCCCACTTTTCTATGGTTCATACCCCCCAATACTAACCATAGATTCATCAAAATAAGCAAACAACACACGAAAAACAGAATCTATCAAAAACAGAACAGTCTGTAGCAATCTGTAACTTTTGAATACTTCTGTGACTCCAAAAATCTTGAGAAATTAGGACATCCTAAATAATTTATATAGTGATATACTGCAGTTGTAATTGGTATTTTATCGCCCTCTTGTAAAAAAATGAAAATTATTCTCGTGAGCGCATACTTTCTGTTTTTTACAGAAAGATCAAATAACAATCACCCAAGAAGATCCTAAAGGATTTACTTGGCACAAACACTAATTAAAACATAAAAAACACAATCATAACAGAGGATATATGATTTATTTATTACTAAACAGTAACAAAAAGCAAGGAACAAAAACAAAATTGGGTTGCCTCTCAACAAGCGCTATCGTTTAATGCCCCTAGCTAGGCATAAAAGCAAGGATAGATCTAAGTATTGCCATCTTTGGTATGCAATCAATATGTGGCTCTCATAATAGATTCATAAGGTAATTTAATTTTCTTTCTAGGAAAGTGTTCCATCCCTTTCCTTAACAGAAATTGGAATCTAATATTTCCTTCTTTCATATCAATAATTGCACGAATCGTTCTAAGGAAAGGTCTACCAAGAATAATAGGACATGTAGGATTCAATCTATATCAAGAACAATGAAATCTACTGGCACATAATTCCTATTTGCAAAAATAATAACATCATTAATCCTTCCCATAGGTTTCTTAATGGTGGAATCCGCAAGATGCAAATTTAAATAACAATCATCAAATTCACGAAAACCTAACACATCACACAATTTTTTTGGAATTGTGGAAACACTAGCACCCAAATCACATAAAGCATAGCATTCATGATATTTAATCTTAATTTTAATAGTAGGTTCCCACTCATCATAAAGTTTTCTAGGGATAGAAACTTCCAATTCAAGTTTTTCAAGCTTTGTTTTGATCATAAGCATGAGGAGAATTTAACACGGATTGTAACAAGGAAATACAATATATCAAAGAGCAATTATCATAATTAAATTCCTTGAAATCCAAAATAGTGGATGCATTGCTATATAAAGTTTTGACCTCTTCAATCCCACTTTTACCAATTTTTGTATCAAGATCTAAAAACTCCGAATCATTGGGACGCCTTTTAACTAAAGTTGACTCATCTCCAGTCCCATATTTAACAAGATTCATATTGGCAAACAAAGATTTAATAGGAGACACTTTTAGATCTTCATCTTTATTATCATCAAAACTAGAAGAACACGCTTTCACAAAGCAATCTTTTTTAGCACGCATCCTAGCGGTTATTTCTTTGCACTCATCAATGGAAATTCTCATGGCTTTGAGAGACTCATTGATATCTTGCTTAGGTGGAATAGATCTAAGTTTCAAAGAATCAACATCAAGAGAAATTCTATCCACGTTCCTAGCCAACTCATCAATCTTAAGCAATTTGTCTTCACTCAAATCATTGAAATTCTTTTGTGAACTCATAAATTCTTTAACAGTAGTCTCAAAATCAGAGGGCATATTATTAAAATTTCCATAAGAGTTGTTGTAGGAATTACCATAATTATTAGAGGAATTACTAGGGAACGGCCTAGAATTAAAGTTTCCTCTATAAGCGTTGTTTCCAAAATTGTTCCTACCAACAAAATTCACATCCATAGATTCATTATTATTCTCAATCAAAGTGGAAAAAGGCACATCATTAGGATCATAAGAAACACTCTTATTAGCAAATAACTTCATAAGTTCATCCATCTTTCCACTCAAAACATTAATCTATTCTATCGCATGAACCTTTTTACTAGTAGATCTTTCGGTGTGCCATTGAGAATAATTAACCATAATATTATCTAGGATTTTAGTAGCTTCTCCTAAAGTGATTTCCATAAAAGTGCCTCCCGCGGCCGAATCTAAAAGATTTCTAGAAGCAAAATTCAATCCAGCATAAAAAATTTGTATAATCATCCATAAATTCAAACCATGTGTAGGGCAATTACGTATCATTAATTTCATCCTCTCCCAAGCTTGTGCAACATGATCATGATCAAGTTGATTAAAATTCATAATATCATTTCTAAGAGAGATGGTCTTAGCGGGAGGAAAATACTTAGAGATAAAAGCATCTTTGCACTTATTCCATGAATCAATACTATTTTTAGGCAAAGAAGAGAACCAAGTTTTAGCACGTTCTCTAAGCGAAAACAGAAATAGTTTCAATTTAACAATATCATTATCCACATCTTTCTTATTTTGCATATCACATAAATCAACAAAGCTGTTTAGATGGGTAGCGGCATCTTCACTAGGAAGGCCAGCAAATTGATCTTTCATGACAAGATTCAGCAAAGCAATATTAATTTCACAAGATTCAGGATCGGTAAGAGGAGCAATCGGAGTGCTAATAAAATCATTGTTGTTGGTATTGGTAAAGTCACATAATTTAGTATTGTCTTGAACCATCGTGACAAACAATAAATCGAACACACAATCATACAAGAGGCAAGCGAAAGAAGGTGAATGGAAAAAGGGCGAACGGAAAAGAGGCGAATAAAACAGCAAGGGTGAAGTGGGGGAGAGGAAAGCGAGAGGCAAATGTCAAATAATGTAATGCGAGGGATAATATTTTGTGAAGGGTACTTGGTATGTCTTGGCTTGAGTGTAGATCTCCCCGGCAACGGCGCCAGAAATCCTTCTTGCTACCTCTTGAGCATGCGATGGTTTTCCCTTGAAGAGGAAAGGGTGATGCAGCAAAGTAGTGTAAGTATTTCCCTCGGTTTTTGAGAACCAATGTATCAACCCAGTAGGAGGCTACACGCAAGTCGCCTAGTACCTACACAAACAAACAAGAACCTCGCAACCAACGCGATAAAGGGGTTGTCAATCCCTTCACAGTTACTTACGAAAGTGAGATCTGATAAAGATAATAAGATAAATATTTTTGGTATTTTTGTTGTATAGATTGGAAAATAAAGATTGCAAAATAAATAGTAAACTAGAATTGTAGATCGGAAATTATATGATGTAAAGTAGACCCAAGGGCCATAGGTTTCACTAGTGGCTTCTCTCAAGATAGCATATATTACGGTCGATGAACAAATTTCTGCCGAGCAATTGATAGAAAAGTGCATAGTTATGAGAATATCTAGGCATGATCATCAATATAGCCATCACGCCTGTGTCAAGTAGACCGGAACAATTCTGCATCTACTACTATTACTCCACACATCGACCACTATCCAGCATGCATATAGAGTATTAAGTTCATTAGAACAGAGTAACGCATTAGGCAAGATGACATGATGTAGAGGGATAAACTCAAGCAATATGATATAAACCCCATCTTTTTATCCTCGATGGCAACAATACAATACGTGCCTTGTTGCCCCTCCTATCACTGGGAAAGGAGACCGCAAGATTGAACCCAAAGCTAAGCACTTCTCCCATTGCAAGAAAGATCAATCTAGTAGGCCAAACCAAACTGATAATTCGAAGAGACTTGCAAAAATATCAAATCATGCATATAAGAATTCAGAGAAGAATAAAATATTGTTCATAGATAATCTTAATCATAAACCCACAATTCATCGGATCTCGGCAAACACACCACAAAAAGAATTACATCGAATAGATCTCCAAGAACATCGAGGAGAACTTTGTATTGAGAACCAAAGAGAGGGAAGAAGCCATCTAGCTAATAACTATGGACCCGAAGGTCTGTGGTAAACTACTCACACATCATCAGAGAGGCTATGGTGTTGATGTAGAAGCTCTCCGTGATCGAATCCCCCTCCGGCAGATCGCCGGAAAAGGTCCCCAGATGGGATCTCATAGGTATAGAAGGTTGCGGCGGTGGAAAAGTGGTTTCGTGGTTCCCCTGGATGTTTTCAGGGTATAAGAATATATATAGGTGAAGGAAGTAGGTCGGTGGAGCTACGAGGGGCCCACGAGGGTGGGAGGCGTGCCGCCCTACCTCGTGGCCGCCTCATTTCTTCCTTGACCTCCAGTCCAAGTCTCCTGGATTGCGTTTGTTCCACAAAAGATCCTCGCAGAGGTTTCATTCCATTTGGATTCCGTTTGATATTCCTTTTCCGTGAAACACTGAAATAGGCAAAAACAGCAACTGGCACTGGGCCTCCGGTTAATAGGTTAGTCCCCAAAAAATATAAATGTGCATATTAAAGTCCATTAAACATCCAAAACATATAATATAATAGCATGGAACAATCAAAAATTATAGATACGTTGGAGACGTATCAATATTATATAGGATTTAAAGGAAACAATTGATTACCACTTTTGTTTGGTACTGGCTTCTTTTGTCATTTGTATCCCTTCCTTACTGAAGATTGCCACACGTGCTTTAATCCAATCCTAAACACCGGGGGCTGTATTTGGCACCGCACGTTCTCAAGTCCGAACACCTATAGGGTACTCTTTGGCGTCCCGAATATTGCACTATATGCATCGGCTTCGAGTCATGTCTTTGGTCTATAGTTGGGTTGCCCGACTCCTGTGCTTACTGTTAGGGAACGTAGCAATTTCAAAAATTTCCTACGCACAAGCAAGATCATGGTGATGCATAGCAACGAGAGAGGAGAGTGTTGTCTACGTACCCTCGTAGACCGGCAACGGAAGCGTCGACACAACGTACAGGAAGTAGTCATACGTCTTCCCGATCCGACCGATCCAAGTACCGAACATACGGCACCTCCGAGTTCTGCACATGTTCAACTCGGTGACGTCCCTCGAGCTCCGATCCAGCAAAGTGTTGAGGGAGATTTCGTCAGCACGACGGCGTGATGACGGTGATGATGTTCTACCGACGCAGGGCTTCGCCTAAGCACCGCTACGATATGACCGAGGTGGAATATGGTGGAAGGGGGCACCGCACACGGCTAAGGAACGATCACGAAGATCAACTTGTGTGTCATGGGGTGCCCCCTTGCCCCCGTATATAAAGGAGGGAGAGGGGGAGTTGCGGCCGGCCCACGGGGTGCGCCTGGAGGAGTCCTACTCCCACCGGGAGTAGGACTCCCCCCTCTTGCCTTGTTGGAAAAGGAAGGTGGAAGGGAGAACGAGGAAAGGGGGGCGCCGCCCCCCCCCCTCCTTGTCCTATTCGGACTAGGGGGAGGGGGCAAGCGGCCTGCCCTGGCCGGCCCTCCTCTTCTCCCTTAGGGCCCATGTAGGCCCAATAACCCCCGGGGGGGTTCCGGTAACCCCCCGGTACTCCGGTAAAATCCTGATTTCATCCGTAACATTTCTGATATCCAAATATTTGCTTCCAATATATCAATCTTTATGTCTCAACCATTTTGAGACTCCTCGTCATGTCCATGATCACATCCGGGACACCGGACAACCTTTGGTACATCAAAACACAAAAACCCTAATTACGATCGTCACCGAACTTTAAGCGTGCGGACCCTACGGGTTCGAGAACTATGTAGACATGACCGAGACACATCTCCGGTCAATAACCAATAGCGGAACCTGGATGCTCATATTGGCTCCTACATATTCTACGAAGATCTTTATCGGTCAGACCACATAACAATATACATTGTTCCCTTTGTCATCGGTATGTTACTTGCCCGAGATTTGATCGTTGGTATCTCAATACCTAGTTCAATCTCGTTATCGGCAAGTCTCTTTACTAGTTCCGTAATATATCATCCCACAACTAACTCATTAGTTGCAATGCTTGCAAGGCTTAAGTGATGTGCATTACCGAGAGGGCCCAGAGATACCTCTCCGACAATCGGAGTGACAAATCCTAATCTCGAAATACGCCAACCCAACAAGTACCTTCGGAGACACCTGTAGAGCACCTTTATAATCACCCAGTTACGTTGTGATGTTTGGTAGCACACAAAGTGTTCCTCTGGTAAACGGGAGTTGCATAATCTCATAGTCATAGGAACATGTATAAGTCATGAAGAAAGCAATGGCAAGAAACTAAATGATCAAGTGCTATTCTAATGGAATGGGTCAAGTCAATCACATCATTCTCCTAATGATGTGATCCCGTTAATCAAATGACAACTCATGTCTATGGTTAGGAAACATAACCATCTTTGATCAACGAGCTAGTCAAGTAGAGGCATATTAGTGACACTTTGTTTTTCTATGTATTCACACATGTATTATGTTTCCGGTTAATACAATTCTAGCATGAATAATAAACATTTATCATGATATAAGGAAATAACTTTATTATTGCCTCTAGGGCATATTTCCTTCAGTCTCCCACTTGCACTAGAGTCAATAATCTAGTTCACATCGCCAGGTGATTTAATTCCAATAGTTCACATCACCATGTGATTAACACCCATAGTTCACATCTACATGTGACCAACACCCAAAGGGTTTACTAGAGTCAATAATCTAGTTCATGTCGCTATGTGATTAACACCCAAAGAGTACTAAGGTGTGATCATGCTTGCTTGTGAGAGAAGTTTAGTCAACGGGTCTGCCACATTCAGATCCGTAAGTATTTTGCAAATTTCTATGTCAACAATCCTCTGCACAGAGCTAGTCTATCTAATTGCTCCCACTTTCAATATGTATCTAGAATGAGATTTAGAGTCATCTAGATCAGTGTCAAAATTTGCATCGACGTAACCCTTTACGACGAACCTTTTGTCACTTCCATAATCGAGAAACATATCCTTATTCCACTAAGGATAATTTTGACCAATGTACAGTGATCTACTCCTAGATCACTATTGTACTCCCTTGCCAAACTCAGGGCAGGGTATACAATAGGTCTGGTACACAGCATGGCATACTTTATAGAACCTATGGCTGAGGCATAGGGAATGACTTTCATTCTCTCTCTATCTTCTGCCGTGGTCGGGTTTTGAGTCTTACTCAACTTCACACCTTTTAACATAGGCAAGAACTCCTTCTTTGACTTTTCCATTTTGAACTACTTCAAAATCTTGTCAAGGTATGTACTCATTGAAAAACTTATCAAGCATCTTGATCTATCTCTATAGATCTTGATGCTCAATATGTAAGCAGCTTCACCGAGGTATTTCTTTCAAAAACTCCTTTCAAACATTCCTTTCTGCTTGGAGAATAATTCTACATTATCTCCGATCAACAATATGTCATTCACATATACTTATAAGAAATGTTGTAGTGCTCCCACTCACTTTCTTGTAAATACAGGCTTCACCACAAGTCTGTATAAAACTATATTCTTTGATCAACTTATCAAAGCGTATATTCCAACTCCCAAATGCTTGCACCAGTCCATAGATGGATCGCTGGAGCTTGCATATTTTGTTAGTACCTTTAGGATTGACAGAACCTTCTGGTTGCATCATATACAACTCTTATTTAATAAATCCATTAAGGAATGCCGTTTTGTTTATCCATTTGCCAGATTTCATAAAATGCGGCAATTGCTAACATGATTCGGACAGACTTAAGCATAGATACGAGTGAGAAACTCTCATCGTAGTCAACACCTTGAACTTGTCGAAAACCTTTTTGCGACAATTCTAGCTTTGTAGATAGTAACACTACTATCAGCGTCCGTCTTCCTCTTGAAGATCCATTTAATCTCAATGGCTCGCCGATCAATGGGCAAGTCAATCAAAGTCCATACTTTGTTCTCATACATGGATCTCATCTCAGATTTCATGGCCTCAAGCCATTTCACGGAATCTGGGCTTCATCATCGCTTCCTTATAGTTCGTAGGCTCGTCATGGTCAAGTAACATGACCTCCAGAACAGGATTACCGTACCACTCTGGTGTGGATCTCACTCTGGTTTACCTACGAGGTTCGGTAGCAACTTGATCTGAAGTTACATGATCATCATCATTAGCTTCCTCACTAATTGGTGTAGTAGTCACAGGAACATATTTCTGTGATGAACTACTTTCCAATAAGGGAGCAGGTACAGTTACCTCATCAAGTTCTACTTTCCTCCCACTCACTTCTTTCGAGAGAAACTCCTTCTCTAGAAAGGATCCATTCTCAGCAACGAATATCTTGCCTTCGGATCTGTGATAGAAGGTGTACCCAATATTTTCTTTTGGGTATCCTATGAAGACGCACTTCTCCGATTTGGGTTTGAGCATATTAGGTTGAAACTTTTTCACATAAGCGTTGCAACCTCAAACTTTAAGAAACGACAGCTTAGGTTTCTTGCCAAACCATAGTTCATACGGTGTCGTCTCAACGGATTTATGTGGTGCCCTATTTAACGTGAATGTAGCTGTCTCTAGTGCATAACCCCAAAACGATAGTGGTAAATTGGTAAGAGACATCATAGATCGCACCATATCTAAAAAAGTACGGTTACAACGTTCGAACACACCATTACACTGTGGTGTTCCAGGTGGCGTGAGTAGTGAAACTATTTCACATTGTTTTAATTGAAGGCCAAACTCGTAACTCAAATATTTTACTTCTGCGATCATATCGTAGAAACTTGTATTTTTATTATGATGATTCTCCACTTCACTTTGAAATTCTTTGAACTTTTCAAATGTTTCAGACTTGTGTTTCATCAAGTAGATATACTCATATCTGCTCAAATCATCTGTGAAGATCAGAAAATAATGATACCTGCCGCGAGCTTCAATATTCATCGGACCACATACATCAGTATGCATGATTTCCAACAAATCTGTTGCTCGCTCCATTGTTCTGGAGAATGGAGTCTTAGTCATCTTGCCCATGAGGCATGGTTCGCAAGCATCAACTGATTCATAATCAAGTGATTCCCAAAGCCCATCAGCATGAATTTTCTTCATGCGCTTTACACCAATATGACCTAAACGGCATTGCCACAAATAAGTTGCACTATCATTATTAACTTTGCATCTTTTGGCTTCAATATTATGAAAATGTGTATCACCACGATCGAGATCCAACAAACCATTTTCATTGGGTGTATGACCATAGAAGGTTTTATTCATGTAAACAGAACAACAATTATTATCTAACTTACATGAATAACCGTAATGCAATAAACATGATCTAATCATATTCATGCTCAACGCAAACACTAAATAACATTTATTTTTGGTTTAACACTAATCCCGAAAGTATAGGGAGTGTGCGATGATGATCATATCAATCTTGGAACCATTTCCAATCCACATCGTCACTTCACCCTTAACTAGTCTCTGTTCATTCTGCAACTCCCGTTTCGAGTTACTATTCTTAGCAACTGAACTAGTACCAAATACCGAGGGGTTGCTATAAACACTACTAAAGTACACATCAATAACATGTATATCAAATATACCTATGTTCACTTTGCCATCCTTCTTATCCGCCAATTACTTGGGGTAGTTCCGCTTCCAGTGACCAGTCCCATTGCAGTAGAAGCACTCAGTTTCAGGCTTAGGTCCAGACTTGGGTTTTTCACTTGAGCAGCAACTTGCTTCCCGTTCTTCTTGAAGTTCCCCTTTCTTCCCTTTGTCCCTTTACCTGAAACTAGTGGTTTTGTTTACCATCAACACTTGATGCTTTTCTTGATTTCTATCTTCATCGATTTCAGCATCACGAAGAGCTTGGGAATCATTTCCGTGATCCCTTGCATATTATAGTTCATCACGAAGTTCTACTAACTTGGTGATGGTGACTAGAGAATTCTGTCAATCACTATTTTATCTGGAAGATTAACTCCCACTTGATTCAAGCGATTGTAGTACCCCAGACAATCTGAGCACATGCTCACTGTTTGAGCTATTCTCCTCCATCTTTTAGCTATAGAACTTGTTGGGACTTCATATCTCTCAACTCGAGTATTTGCTTGAAATATTAACTTCAACTCCTGGAACATCTCATATGGTCCATGACATTCAAAACGTCTTTGAAGTCCCGATTCTAAGTCATTTAAGCATGGTGCACTAAACTATCAAGTAGTCATCATATTGAGTTAGCCAAACGTTCATAACGTCTGCATCTGCTCCTGCAATAGGTTTGTCACCTAGTGGTGCATCAAGGACATAATTCTTCTATGCAGAAATGAGGATAATCCTCAGATCACGGATCCAATCCGCATCATTGCTACTAACATTTTTCAACTTAGTTTTTTTTCTAGGAACATATAAAAATTAAACGGGGAGCAACATCGCGAGCTATTGATCTACAATATAGATATACTAATACTACCAGGACTAAGTTCATGATAAATTAAAGTTCAATTAATCATATTACTTAAGAACTCCCACTTAGATAGACATCCCTCTAATCCTCTAAGTGATCACGTGATCCATATCAACTAAACCATGTCCAATCATCACGTGAGATGGAGTAGTTTCAATGGTGAACATCACTATGTTGATCATATCTACTATATGATTCACGCTCGACCTTTCGGTCTCAGTGTTCCGAGGCCATATCTGTTATATGCTAGGCTCGTCAAGTTTAACCTGAGTATTCTGCGTGTGCAACTGTTTTGCACCCGTTGTATTTGAACGTAGAGCCTATCACACCCGATCATCACGTGGTGTCTCAGTACGAAGAACTTTCGCAACGGTGCATACTCAGGGAGAACACTTGTACCTTGATAATTATTGAGAGACCATCTTATAAAGCTACCATCGAACTAAGCAAAATAAGATGCATAAAAGATAAACATCACATGCAATCAAAATATGTGACATGATATGGCCATCATCATCTTGTGCCTTTGATCTACAACTCCAAAGCATCGTCATGATTTCCATCGTCACCGGCATGACACCATGATCTCCATCATCTTGATCTATATCAATGTGTCATCACATGGTCGTCTCTCCAACTATTGCTCTTGCAACTATTGCTATCGCATAGCGATAAAGTAAAGCAATTATTTGGCGCTTGCATCTTATGCAATAGAGAGATAACCATAAGGCTTTTGCTAGTTGCCGATAAATTCAACAAAACATGATCATCTCATACAACAACTTATATCTCATCATGTCTTGACCATATCACATCACAACATGCCCTGCAAAAACAAGTTAGACATCCTCTACTTTGTTGTTGCAAGTTTTATGTGGCTGCTACCGGCTGAGCAAGAACCGTTCTTACCTACGCATCAAAACCACAATCATAGTTTGTCAAGTTGGTGCTGTTTTAACCTTCGCAAGGACCGGGCGTAGCCACACTCGGTTCAACTAAAGTTGGAGAAACTGACACCCGCCAGCCACCTGTGTGCAAAGCACGTCGGTAGAACCAGTCTCGCGTAAGCGTACGCGTAATGTCGGTCCGGGCCGCTTCATCCAACAATACCGCCGAACCAAAGTGTGACATGCTGGTAAGCAGTATGACTTATATCGCCCACAACTCACTTGTGTTCTACTCTTGCATATTACATCAACGCATAAAACCAGGCTCGGATGCCACTGTTAGGGAATGTAGCAATTTCAAAAATTTCCTACGCACACGCAAGATCGTGGTGATGCATAGCAACGAGAGAGGAGAGTGTTGTCTACATACTCTCGTAGACCGGCAACGGAAGCGTTAACACAACGTAGAGGAAGTAGTCATACGTCTTCCCGATCCGACCGATCCAAGTACCGAACGTATGGCACCTCCGAGTTCTGCACACGTTCAACTCGGTGACGTCCCTCGAGCTCCGATCCAGCAAAGTGTTGAGGGAGAGTTTCATCAGCACGACGGCGTGATGACGGTGATGATGTTCTACCGACACAGGGCTTGGCCTAAGCACCGCTATGATATGACCGTGGTGGAATATGGTGGAAGGGGGCACCACACACGGCTAAGGAACGATGACGAAGATCAACTTGTGTGTCCTGGGGTGCCCCCTTTCCCCCATATATAAAGGAGGGAGAGGGGGAGGTGCGGCCGGCCCAAGGGGTGCGCCTGGAGGAGTCCTACTCCCACCGGGAGTAGGACTCCCCCTCTTGCCTTGTTGGAAAAGGAAGGGGGAAGGGAGAACAAGGAAAGGGGGGCGCGCCCCCTTCCTTGTCCTATTCGGACTAAGGGGGACGGGGCGCGCGGCCTACCCTGGCCAGCCCTCCTCTTCTCCCTTAGGGCCCATGTAGGCCCAATAACCCCCGGGGGGGTTCCGGTAACCCCCTGGTACTCCGGTAAAATCCTGATTTCACCCGGAACGTTTCCGATATCCAAATATAGGCTTCCAATATATCAATCTTTATGTCTCGACCATTTTGAGACTCCTCGTCATGTCCGTGATCACATCCGGGACACCGAACAACCTTCGGTACATCAAAACACAAAAACCTTAATTACGATCGTCACCGAACTTTAAGCGTGCGGACCCTACGGGTTCGAGAACTATGTAGACATGAGCGAGACACGTCTCCGGTCAATAACCAATAGCGGAACCTGGATGCTCATATTGGCTCCTACATATTCTACGAAGATCTTTATCGGTCAGACCGAATAACAATATACGTTGTTCCCTTTGTCATCGGTATGTTACTTGCCCGAGATTCGATCGTTGGTATCTCAATACCTAGTTCAATCTCGTTACCGGCAAGTCTATTTACTCGTTCCGTAATACATCATCCCGCAACTAACTCATTAGTTGCAATGCTTGCAAGGCTTAAGTGATGTGCATTACCGAGAGGGCCCAGAGATACCTCTCCGACAATCGGAGTGACAAATCCTAGTCTCGAAATACGCTAACCCAACAAGTACCTTCGGAGACACCTGTAGAGCACCTTTATAATCACCCAGTTACGTTGTGACGTTTGATAGCACACAAAGTGTTCCTCCGGTAAACGGGAGTTGCATAATCTCATAGTCATAGGAACATGTATAAGTCATGAAGAAAGCAATGGCAACAAACTAAACGATCAAGTGCTATGCTAACGGAATTGGTCAAGTCAATCACATCATTCTCCTAATGATGTGATCCCGTTACTCAAAGGACAATGCATGTCTATGGTTAGGAAACATAACCATCTTTGATCAATGAGCTAGTCAAGTAGAGGCATACTAGTGACACTCTGTTTATCTATGTATTCACACATGTATTATGTTTCCGGTTAATACAATTATAGCATGAATAATAAACATTTATCATGATATAAGGAAATAAATAATAACTTTATTATTGCCTCTATGGATATTTCCTTCACTGACCACCTTATGTTTCACTTATTCGGCTAAGTTCGTAAAGGGAGATCTACTACGATTGTATTTCTGGTCTGTCTGGTCAAATACCTCAATAGAGAAAGCCGAAAACTAACTGTCATGATAAGGCGAGAGCTGGTCAGCGCTTCAGCGACTTAGTATTATACTACAAATCATTGGTGATTTATTCCATGTTATACGAAGGGCCGGTCTTCGTCCAGCCGTGTGGAAAAGGCACCTCATTTTGAACTGCCACACACACACATAGGGGCTAGTACTTCACCCCACCGTCAAACTCCTATGGCCAAGTGAAAGTAATAAAGCCGCATAGTCTAATTGCCTGGTTCACCTCGCGGACACCTCCTTCATAGACCAAGATGTTGGATAAAGTGTGGTAGCACGCTATGCCGAACACCCCCGTAGTATCTACGTGGGGGCTGAAGCCAATGACTGTCAAACTTTCAGAATTATAGGGCCGCACAGGAGGAAAATAGCTTATGATCAAAGGCATCAATATATTACAAGCCTGGGTTCTCAAACACAGTTTTTACAACCCGGATACATCTACTCAAATATAACATCCTTTGAGCATTGGCCCTCTACTATGCGGACACCCACCAGGACATCTTCAAAGTATCTCTCCGGCTTGCGGTGGTCCTTGCCTTCGGGCGGGCCTGCAGTCGCCACGTTGGTGGCCTTCATCTTTTCCCAATGCATCTTGATGCGGGCAAAGGTCATCCGAGCTCCCTCTATGCATGCTGAGCGCTTCACAGTATCAACCCGAGGCAGCGCATCGACGAGCCGCCTCACCAGACCAAAGTAGCTACTCAGAATGGGTTTGGCTGGCCATAGCCAGACTATTAAATCCTTCATGGCCAAGCCGGCCATCCTATGCAGCTCCATCAGCTACTTCAACTGGTCGTTCAGAGGCGTCGAATGCTCCAGCGCAAGAAACTGTGACCAGAACAGCTTCTCGGTTGAGTTCCCCTCCTGGGCTCGAAAGAACTGTGCGGCATCAGTGGCACTCCTCAAAAGATCCGCAAATGCGTCTGTGGAACTCCACAGCCGTGTGAGTAATGCATACCGCTAACCTCCAAAAATACTCCCCAAAAGAAAGACCTTACCAGTCGCTATTTTCTTCGCCTGACGGATCTCCTCGCGAGCACTTCGGGACTCGACCCGTGCCGCCTTAGCATCTTGGAGAGCTTTGGCTAGTTCGGACGATTGGGCCGAAGCCTTCTCCTCCAAACCCTCACACTTGAGGATGGCGTCCTTTAGCTCCTGTTCGACCTCGGCCACCTGAGCTTCGTGTTGTCGGCGGGCGGCCTATTCGGTCTTCAGCTCTGCAGCCGCTTTGTCAGTGGTTGCCTTGTTTACCTTAGCCTCTTTTTGGGCTTGGGCAAGGTCGCCTTTGAGGGTCTCAACCTTGGCTGCACCAACTATGCACATAAACAAAAGCATTACATGAGTTCATCTCTGAATATACCTAACGATTATGATATACAACCAAAAAGATTAAATACGCATACCTTGCGTTTCATCGAACCGCTTATTAACGTGGTCGATTTCTTCATCGGCCAGCTTCAGTTTACGATTGAGTTCGGAAACTTCGGTGGCCTGGGCGGTTGCCGCCAACAGGGAAGCCTGTTACAAAAGAGACAAGTATGTTAGATCTTCCGAATACTATGTGGATCCTCTGTCCACCTTTTCCCCAAACCGGGCAGTGTCTCAGGAGCTACTATCTATGCACAAGTATATACCTTTATACGGAAAAGGTGTCTAGAGCATTACGTCGCATACCTCGAAGCCTGTCAGCAGGCTGGTAAAAGCTTCGTTCAATCCGCTCTTGGCGGACTGAACCTTCTCTATCACCATACCCATACCTTGATAAGTCTCCAACGTATCTATAATTTTTTATTGTTCCATGCTATTTTATTATCAATGTTGGATGCTTTATAATCATTTTATAGTCATTTTATATCATTTTTTGGTACTAACCTATTGACATAGTGACAAGTGCCAGTTGCTGTTTTTCCATGTTTTTACAACACAGAAAATCAATATCAAACAGAGTCCAAATTCCATGAAACTTTACGGAGATTTTTTAGGGGCCAGAAGGAACACAACGGGCCCTGGCTGCACCTGGGGGTGCCCCGAGGAGGGCACAACTCACCAGGGCGCGACAGGAGGCCAAGGTGCGCCCTGGTGGGTTGTGCCCACCTCGGGTGCCCTCGGACCGCCTCTTTGCTCTATAAATACCCCAATTTTCCAGAAACCCTAGGGAAGTCAATGAAATATTCATCCAACCGCCATAGAGTTCAGAACCACCAGATCCAATCTAGACACCATCACAGAGGGGTTCACCACTTTCATTGGTGCCTCTCCGATGATGCGTGAGTAGTTCTCTGTAGACCTTCGGGTCCGTAGTTAGTAGCTAGATGGCTTCATCTCTCTCTTTCTTGGTTCTCAATACAATGGTCTCTTGGAGATCCATGTGATGTAACTCTTTTGCGGTGTGTTTGTTGGGATCAATGAACTTTGAGTTTATGATCAGAACTATCTTTTTATATCCATGAAAGTATTTGAGTTTCTTTGATCTCTTTTATGCATGATCTCTTATAGCCTCGTATTTCTTCTCCGATATTTGGGTTTTGTTTGGCCAACTTGATCTATTTATCTTGCAATGGGAAGAGATGCCCGGTTGTGGATTCGATCCTACGGTGCTTGATCCCAGTAACAGAAAGGGAACCGACACGTATGTATCGTTGCTACTAAGAATAAAAATATGGGATCTATATCTACCGCCATAGATAAATGGATCTCGTCTACATCATGTCATTATTCTTATTGCATTACTCCGTTTTCCCATGAACTTTACACTAGATGCATGCTGGATAGCGGTCGATGTGTGGAGTAATATTAGTAGATGCAGGAAGGAGTCGGTCAACTAATCTTGGATGTGATGCCTATGTAATGATCATTGCCTGGATATCGTCATAATCATTTGAGGTTCTATCAATTGCCCAATAGTAATTTGTTCACCCACCATTTGCTATTTTTCTCGAGAGAAGCCACTAGTGAAACCTACGGCCCCCAGGTCTTCTTCCTCATATATTTGCCTTCGCGATCTATTTTATTTGCCTTTTATTTTCAGATCTATTAAACCAAAAGTACAAAAATATCTTGCTGCACTTTATTTTATTTGCGATCTATTTATTCAATCTAGTACAACTTTCTCCCGTCCACGCACAGTTTCTGGTGCTGTTACCCGAAAGGGATTGACAACCCCTCTAACATGTCGGGTTGCGAGGTGTTGTTATTTGTGTGCAGGGGCTGTTTACGTTGTGCTGCTTGGTTCTCCTACTGGTTCAATAACCTCGGTTTCATATCTGAGGGAAATACCTACCATCGTTGTGCTGCATCATCCCTTCCTCTTTGGGGAAAAAACGATGTAGCTTCAAGCGACATCAAAAGGAATTTCTGGCGCCGTTGCCGGGGATGATCTTCATCATAACCAGGTTCCTAATCACAAATCTCATCTCCTTGCAATTTACATTATTTGCCATTTGCCTCTCGTTTTCCTCTCCCCCACTTCACAAAAAAATTCGTTTTATTCGCCTCCCTTTTTCGTTCGCCTTTTTCTCGTCAGATCTATCCTTTGCTTGCAATCATGAGTGATTTCGGTATGGCACCAACATATGATGGCCTTACTCCTAAGATTGGACGTACGGGCAATCTGGATGCTAAAACGTTTATCTTGGGGCAAGGGAACGTTATGGGAAAAGAACGTATCCAAGAATTTTCAATTATATTGTGAAGCTTAGTCTTGATGATGCTCCTATACTTAAAACTACTAGATCTTATGCGGATGCTATTTCAGCACTAGTTCTGAAACTTGAAAGTAAATTTATTCGTACCCATCCTACCTAGCAAAGATTGTCTTTTGATCTCCCCGTTATAATGAATATTAGAGCTAAAAAGTTGGCCACTCTCGTTCTTATGAATGAGTTTGACTACATAATACGGGAAGCTAGGGAAATGTTTGATTTTTATGGTATGAATCATGAAAAACCCGTGATAGATGAAATTCTTTACAATAGTGACTATGCACTAAGGCATTTTTCTGGGGACAATAAGATCTTTGATGAGAATCTTAAAAAGTAAGTCCCAGTTCTAGATATAATCCAACAAGTTTTTAATAATGCTAATCATCATTACTCTTAGATTGTTGCAGGAAATCAAAGGGGGTATGATGAAAACCAACTTAGGATTGCTAAGGCCTATATGGATAACATGTTTTATGTTGTGTTTACAAAGCCTCGTGATGAAAATACCTCTAAGAAAGTCAAGAACAAGGATGACAAAACTTAGATCCTTGCTTTATGCCTAGCTAAGGGCGTAAAACTATAGCGCTTGTTGGGAGGCAACCCAATGAATAAAATTTATTTTTGCTTTTTTGCTTCCTGTTCTTGAGTGTTAGCACAATTATGCTACTGTTATGATTGTGTTTTTATGTTTTAATTAGTGTTTGTGTCAAGTAAAGCCATTAGGATCTTCTTGGGCAATATTTGTTTGATCTTGTTGAAAACAGAAACTTTTACGCTCACGAAATTAATTTTCGTTTTTTACCAGAGAGCGATAAAATACCCATTCCACTTGCACTAGATCAATATACAAATTTATCAGGTCGTCCTAAGTTTTCAGATTTTTTGAAGTTACATAAGTATTCGAAATAGTCAGATTGCTACAGACTGTTCTGTTTTGACAGATTCTGTTTTCTTTGTGTTGTGTGCTTATTTTGATGGCTCTATGGTTTTCTTTGATATGTTTTTTGCCATAGAAAAGTTGGAATACAGTAGATATAATACAAAAACAAAATATGAATTGGTTTGGTACAACACTTATAGTAGTGGTTTATTATTCTTATACTAACGGATCTCATGAAGGTTTTGTTAAGTTTTGTGTGATTGAAGTTTTCAAGTTTTGGGTTATCCGACAATGAATTAAGGAAGGATGTAAGAGCCAAAGCTTGGGTATGCCCCGGCATCCCATGCTATTATCCAAGAATGAGCAACCAACTAAGCTTGGGGATGCCCCCGAGTGGCATCCCCACTTTCTTCCAACAACTATCGGTATTTTACTCGAGACTATATTTTTATTCGTCACATGATATGAGTTTTACTTGGAGCGTCTTGTATGATATGTGTCTTTGCTTGTTTTATTTCGTGTTTTAAGTCATCAATCCTAGATGGACACACCTATTTGAGAGAGCCAAAATTATGTCATGACATGTTAGAATTGCTCTCCATGCTTCACTTAAATCTTTTATGAGCTAGGACTTGCTCTAGTGCTTCACTTATATCTTTTTGAGCACGGTGTGCTTTTTATTTTTGAAGAAATGCTCTCTTGCTTCACTTAGATTTATTTGAGAGTTATTAAAATTTTGAATAAATTCTCTCTTGCTTCACTTAAATTGTTTTGAGAGAAATAAAATTTTTTATGCTCATGATCTTCACTTATATTTGTTTGAGCTTATGAAAAGCAACACATGAAAATTAGTCCCAAAGTGATAGATATCCAAGAAGGATAAAGAAAAGAAAAAATGTCATGAAGATCATTGTACAAAATAAACTTGATTCTTAGTAATAGTTTTGAGATATGATGATGTGATATGTGAGTCATCTTGATGAGTAATTATGCTTTAGTAAGAATATTGGTTCTAAGGTCTGTGATTCCGTATGCATGCACGAAAGTCAATAATCATGCAATGAAATTATATCCTACTTGTGGTGCATTATTCAGTGTTAATTATGCTTAATGCTTGCTTATGAGATTATTCGTTTCTTGGTTGGTCACTTCCCAATCTTTTGCTAGCCTTCATTTTGCAATAAGTATGACCTCTACTTGTGCATCCAAAAACCTTTAACCTAGTTTTTCCACATGACTCCACTATATCTACCTACATGCGGTATTCTTTTGCCACTCTAAGCAAATTTGCATGTGCCATCTCTAATTTTCAAAATAAACTTCTCTTTTGTGTGTTTGTTTCGCTCGCGGAGCGGTGAGGGGTGGCTAATATTTTCCATGCTAGATGTGTTATTCTCAAGATGAGTGTTTATTCACTTGTCATTGCACGAGAGTAAGGCAAAGGTATTAGGGATGCCCATTCCCGAAATGCAAAAACAAATGAATTTACTTCATGTTGTCAAATAATAAATTCCTTGGAAAGTTTTGGTATGGAGGGCACCCGTGGATACGGTTAGCCATGGAAAGTTTATGGTGGAAAAAGGAATAAACTTTATTTTCTGTTTGGGAACCGCCTATGATACAGCTATGCATGGAGAGTATTGGGAACTCTAAGTCGTTCTCGTTGGTGGGATGGATACACCTCCCAAAATGTTTTTATCTTTTTTTTTGCTTTGAGCTCTGGCACCTCTACAAATCCCTACTCCCCTCTAAGAAGGGTCTATCTTTTACTTTATGCAATTTTTATTTTGAGTCTCCATCTTCTCTTATAAAAGCACCAACTAGGAGGCAATATGATCATACTTAAGTATTGGGTGTAGTTAATATTCGAGTGTGTTTCATGAATGGATTAATGTTTGAGCATGACGGGCTAGGGATAACTTATTTTAGCATTGATATTTTGAAAAACATGGTTGCTTGTTGATATGCTTGAGTATCTAAATTATCATGTCAAAACTAGACTATTGCTTTGAATAACATAGAAGTCCAAATGTCCATGCTATAAACAAAAGAATATGATATGACATGATGAACAACACTCCACATCAAAAATTCTGTTTTTATCAGTTACCTACTCGAGGACGAGTAGGAGTTAAGCTTGAGGATGTTGATACGTCTCCAACGTATCTATAAATTTTTATTGTTCCATGCTGTTTTATTATCAATATTGGATGTTTTATAATCATTTTAGTCATTTTATATCATTTTTGGTACTAACCTATTGACGTAGTGCCAAGTGCCCGTTGCTGTTTTTCCCATGTTTTTTACATCGCAGAAAATCAATATCAAACGGACCAAATGCCATGAAACTTTACTGAGATTTTTTATGGGCCAGAAGGAACACAAAGGGCCATGGCTGCACCTGGGGATGCCCCGAGGGAGGCACAACCCACCAGGGCATGCCAGGAGGCCCAGGCGCGCCCTGGTGGGTTGTGCCCACCTCGGGTGCCCCTCGGACCACCTCTTTGCTCTATAAATACCTCAATATTCCAGAAACCCTAGGGGAGTCGATGAAATATTCATCCAGCCGCCGCAGAGTCTAGAACCACCAGATCCAATCTAGAAACCATCACGTAGGGGTTCACCACTTCCATTGGTGCCTCTCCGATGATGTGTGAGTAGTTCTTTGTAGACCTTCTTGGTTCGTAGTTAGTAGCTAGATGGCTTCCTCTCTCTCTCTCTCTCTCTCTCTCTCTCTCTCTCTCTCTTGATTCTCAATACAATGGTCTCTTGGAGATCCATATGATGTAACTCTTTTGCGGTGTGTTTGTTGGGATTGATGAACTTTGAGTTTATGATCAAATCTATGTTTTTATATCCATGAAAGTATTTGAGTTTCTTTGATCTCTTTTATGCATGATCTCTTATAGCCTCGTATTTCTTCTCCGATATTTGGGTTTTATTTGGCCAACTTGATCTATTTATCTTGCAATGGAAGAGGTGCTTTGTGATGGGTTCGATCTTTCAGTGCTTGATCCTAGTGACAAAAGGGGAACCGACACGTATGTATCGTTGCTATTAAGGATAACAAGATGGAATCTTTATCTACTGCCATAGATAAATGGATCTCGTCTACATCATGTCACCGTTCTTATTGCATTACTCCGTTTTTCCATGAACTTAATATACTAGATGCATGCTGGATTGCGGTCAAGGTGTGGAGTAATAGTAGTAGATGAAGGCAGGAGTCGGTCTACTAATCTTGGACGTGATGCCTATGTAATGATCATTGCCTCGATATCGTCATAATTATTTGAGGTTCTATCAATTTCCCAATAGTAATTTGTTCACCCACCGTTTTTTATTTTTCTCGAGAGAAGCCACTAGTGAAACCTACGGTCCCTGTGTCTTCTTTCTCATATATTTGGCTTCGCAATCTATTTTATTTGCCTTTTATTTTTAGATCTATTAAACCAAAAGTACAAAAATATCTTGCTGCACTTTATTTTATTTGCGATCTATTTATTCAATCTAGTACAAATTTCACCCGCCCACGCACCGTTTCTGGTGCCGTTACCCGAAACGGATTGACAACCCCTTTAACACGTCGGTTTGTGAGGTGTTGTTATTTGTGTGCAGGGGCTGTTTACATTGTGTTGCTTGGTTCTCCTACTGGTTCGATAACCTTGGTTTCATATCTGAGGGAAATACCTACCGCCGCTGTGCTGCATCATCCCTTCCTCTTTGGGAATAAACCGACGTAGCTTCAAGCAACATCACTCCTCCATGATGGAAGCACGTTGCAGTTCTTCCACTAGGGTATCCGGCGCCTCCAGATTAGTGGAGGTCGCTGATGGAACTGATGCCCCCTCCTTCGAGGGGGGCTGCTCACCCGATCCCGGAGCCACATTTGTCTCTGGGAGAGGTTCTGACTGGGGTCCGGATTGTTGACGGTCCCCACTATCGGTTTCCATAGGGATAGCCTCCCCTATGTCTTTGGCGACCGAGGTATTACCCCCGGGCGCTTTCTCAACAACCTCGCCCACCCCTCCATGGCCAGGAGAGGTCCTTTGGGACAACACCTCAGTGTCATCCATGGTGATAGGCGAGGGGGCTCATGGCGGTGTCTCGCTCTCTGCCATTTCGGGTGGCAGAGAATTCCCCTCCGATAATGGAGTGTTCGGAAGCTCGCATGGAGGGCTGAAAGGTGCACAACAAAGTGGCTTATATAATAGAAAGGGAGAACTAAAGATAAACAATAACTATCTGAACACCTATGATTCGGCCAGGGGCTTCGCCCTTGGAGGCTTCTTGTGGACCAGTTCGGACTCTGAGTCCGAACTGTCCTGGAGGGTCATCTTCCCCCTCTTAGCCGTCTCCCCTTGCGGATCTTCGGTGGCCGCCCTCTTCTTCTTCCTCCCCTTGCGGGGGGAGGGGTCGCTCTCTGCCTCCTCCGCCTCCTCTTTCTATTTCTCATCTCCCTCATGGCAGGAGGGGCCTTCAGTCTCTCCGGACACAGCGTCCGCAGGACCCTTGAGGCGGGGGCCGCTCTTGGTCTCCTTGCCCTTCTTCTTCGTGGCCTTCTTCTTCGGTGCCTGGTAGGGTGCCGGGACCAGCATCTCAGTCAGCTGGAGCGTGGCTGGGTTTTCGGGCAGAGGATCCGGACACTTGATCCGCTCCTCCTTTGCCCTCCTACCCTGTACAAAGAAAAGGCAATACATTATATCTAAACTTATTTACCGAATAGGTACTCGGGAAAATCATGCTTACCGGCGAGGCCGGATTCTCGATGTCAAGAGCAATGTCTTCGGTCTTCTTTGGCCACGTTTTTTGGACCTTGAAGAGCAATTTCCAAATGTCTTCGTGCGTCTTACCGAAGATGTGGCTCCTCCGGACTAAACTCCCACATATAAGAGGCCCGAAGCTGGCAAGGGAGAGTCCGGCGGAATAGCATCACCTGAATCACATATGTGAGACTGATGTTTTTGCCTATCATGTTGGCGATGCACTTTTGTAGGCCCTTGGTGGTCCATGAGGTGAGTCTCGTCGGGGGTCCGGATCTAAAGTCAGGTGTGGCCGCCCACTTGGCATCGCGGGGTTCAGTGATGTAGAACCACTCCTGCTACCACACCTTGACTGTCTCCACAAAGGCCCCTTTGGGCCAGACGGCGTTGGGAAGCTTGCTGACCATAGCACCGCCGCAATCTGCATGCTACCCATCGACCACCTTCGGCTTCACGTTGAAGACTTTGAGCCACAGGCCGAAGTGTGTGGGGGGGGTGCGGAGTAGAGCCTCAGACACGATGATGAACGCCGAGATGTGAAGGAAAGAATTTGAGGCTAGATCATGGAAATATAGCCCGTAGTAGAACATGAGGCCCTGGACAAAGGGATGAAGGGGAAACCCTAGACCTCGGAGGAAATGGGGGATGAATACTACCCTCTCGCCAGGCTCCGGAGTAGGGATGGTCTGATTCTTGTTGGGAAGCCGGTACGCGATATCTGCGGGCAGGTAGTCCGCACTTCGAAGCTCCTGGATGTCCTTCTCCATGACACAGGAGGCCTCCCACTTACCCTTAGAGCCGGATCCAAACATGGCTGGAGAGGTTGGTGGCGGCGGAAAAGATTGAAGTTTGGGCGTTGGAGCTTGAAGATGGGAAGGTGATATGTCTCCAACGTATCTATAATTTATGAAGTATTCATGCCAATATATTATCATTCTTGGATGTTATACAATCATTTTATAAAAACTTTATATCATTTTTTGGGACTAACCTATTGACCTAGTGCTCAGTGCCAGTTGTTGTTTTTTGCTTGTTTTTTACATCGCAGAAAATCAATATCAAACGGAGTCCAAACACTGCTAAACTTTTTGTCGATTTTTTATGGGCCGAAGACTCCCGATGGGCCAGAGCAGTACCTGGGGGTACCCCTAGGGGGGCACAACCCACCAGGGCGCGCCAGGGCCCCCTGGCACGCCCAGGTAGGTCGTGCCCGCCTCGGTGGCCTCCCATACCCCTTCTTTGCACTATAAATTCCCAAATATTCCGAAACCCCTTGGGGTTAACCTAGATCAGAAGTTCCGCTGCCGCAGGGCTCCGTGGTCATCAGAAACCAATCTAGACCCGTTCCGGCACCCTGCCGGAGGGGGGAATCATCTCCGGTGGCCATCTTCATCATCTCGGCGGCCACCACGATGAGGAGGGAGTACTCCAGCCTTGGGGCTGAGGGTTTGTACCAGTAGCTATGTGTTTAATCTATCTCTCTCTCTCTCTCGTTCATGAGATGTCACGATCTTGATGTATCGCGAGCTTTGTTAATATAGTCGGATCATATGGTGCTTTCCCCTCTCTATCTTGTTGTGATGAATTGAATTTTCCCCTTTGAGATTTCGTGGTTATTGGATTGAATACTTTTATGGATTTGAGAACACTTGATATATGTCTCACAATTGAAAACTCGTGGTTTGATATATGTTTTGGCACTCAACTTGCGGATTCCCGCAGTGACATTGGGGTAATCTATGCATAGGGGTTGATGCACGTTCTTGTCCTTGTTTCTCCGGTAGAAATCGTGGGGCACTCTTGTAGTTCTTTGTGTGGATTGAGTATTATGAATATGAATATGCTTTGGTGTTATTCTAGTACGAACTCTAGGATAGATCGAATGGAAAAAATAGCTTTGTGTTATTTTAGTACGAACTCTTGAATAGATCGAACGGAAATAATAGCTTTGAGATGGTTTAGTACCATAAAAACAATTCCTATCTTTTGTTCTCCGCTAATAGGAACTCGGGAGTGATTCTTTACTGTACTTTGAGGGATAATCATATGATCCAACTATGTTAGCACTGTTGAGAGATTGCACTGGCGAAAGCATGGACCCTAGGCCTTGTTTTTAAACATTGAAATACCGTTTTTGTGCCCGTTTACTATTTGCTACTCCCTCCGTCCGAAAATACTTGTCATCAAAATAGATGAAAAGGGATGTATCTAGAACTAAAATACGTCTAGATAAATCTCCTTTTATCCATTTTGATGACAAGTATTTTCGGACAGAGGGAGTACCTTGTTGTTTTTATTTATTCAGATTATAAGAATATATTTCTATCATCAATATTACACTTTTATCACCATCTCTTCGCTGAACTAGTGCATCTATACAATTTGCCATTGTATTGGGTGTGTTGGGGACACAAGAGATTTCTTGTATTTCGTTGCAGTGTCGTTTGAGAGAGACCATCTTCATCCTACACCTCTCACGGATTGATAAACCTTAGGTCATCCACTTGAGGGAAAATTGCTACTGTCCTACAAAACTCTGTGCTTGGAGGCCCAACACGTGTCTACAAGAATAAAGTTGCATAGTAGACATCAAGCTCTTTTCTAGCGCCGTTGCCAGGGAGGTGAGTGCTTGAAGGTATATCTTTAGATCTTGCAATTAAATCTTTTAGTTTCTTGTTTTATCACTAGTTTGGTTTATTAAAAGAAAACTACAAAAAATGGAATTGAGGTTGCATCATATTATTGATCATCTTTATAATATCTTTCATGAAAATGATGGTTCGGAAAATTGTGCTCAATTGTTAGAAGAAGAAGAATTCAATAAAATGTTTGGCACAAAATATTTGAATGATGAGCATGATTGCAATGTTGTTAGTGTGAATTGTTTGAATATCCAAAATGCTAATGATGATTGCACAAGTCATGACAAAAATGTTTCTTATAAGCATGTCACTTTTTGCAGAGTGAATTGGGAGTGCCTTTGCACACCAAAAAGAGAAGATAGATTTTGCAAGAAGCATAAATATTTAGAAATGAAAAAGTTGCAAGAGAGGCTAGATGATTGTGATGAAAGATGTTATTTTTTTGGCCATCCTTGTGAACTTTGCAATGGACATGGGCATTTAAATATCCAATGAAAATTCTTTCATGATCAAATCGTGTGCAAAAATTGTGATAACTTGATTACCCTGGAACATCATAAAGAGCTTAGCCTTCTTTTGGGGTATGAAGAAATGAAACGTATAACTAAGGGTATTCCAAAATTTAATCTCGAAAGACTTCTTGATTTTGATCTAGAAGAAATTTATATGTTTTATGCGGTAAATTGCATTGAGAATCCTTATATTGCCAACTACTTAAAGACAAGAAAACAAATGGAGTATGAAGAGAGTACTAATGAAAGGGAAAATGTTTCCCAAAACCCTCCTAGTGTTTATTATGATGAATCAGGTAACGAGGATGAGCTTCCTATCCAATCAATCTCTTCAACAAGAAACTTGAAAGAATTAATTAAACCCACACATGGTGTGGTGAAGAAGAAAAAAAGAAAAAAAGAGGTAAAAATGTATCTCTCCCAAATAATGTTGCTCCCATCATCATCGTGCCTCATGAAAGTGAATCAAATATGTTGATGGAGGATGATGATATTGATGATGATTTTGTATGCCTATTGCTTGTTGTGATGATTATGATTGGGAAGACAATGATATCCCTTATGATCTTGAAAATCTTTTTAGCACTTGCTTGGAAGAATATGATAGTAATGTATGCTATACTATTGGTGCCATTCATGCTATTGATAAGAATGATTGTGATGATATGCAAAACCACAAGCTTGGGGATGTTGTGTTTGATGAGTATGATATGTTTGAAGATTTATTTGTTGGAAATAATGCTTTTCCTAACCTTGGGGATGCTTTGCTTAATGAATATGATCCTTTGATTCCTTCTACTTTCGATAATAAAGTTCATTAGGATGATAGCATGCCTCCTATTTATGATGATTACATTGATGAAAGTGGGTTTGGAAGAGTGTCAACTTTAGGTAGTAGTGATCCTACTATTTTGGAGGGTGTTGAATCTTATTACAATATTGATGAAAGTGGATTTGGAGAGGTCATGACTTTATTTAGTGATACATCCACTATTTTGGAAAAGGTTTTAATTGATTATGACAATGAAGTTGTTATCTATGATGATTATTGTGGTGACATCTATGCCATAAAGAGTGACAAATCTTGTATGCTTATGCATCATGAAAAGAGTGTTCTATGTGATGGTTATATGTTGAATTCATTCATGATGCCTCTGAAAATTATTATGTGAAAGGAACTTATGCCCTTACATATCTCAATAGTATCAAGTTTCTTCTCTATGTGTTGATTGTTTTGAAGTTACACTTGTTTTGCCTTCCTATGCTAGTTGATTCTTGTTCCCATAAGTTGTTTGCTCACAAAATCCCTATGCATAGGAAGTGGGTTAGAACTAAATGTGCTAGTCATATGCTTCATGATGCTCTCTTTATGTTTCAATTCTTATCTTTTATGCGAGCATCATTGAAATCATCATGCCTAGTTTAAAAGGCATAAAAGAAAAGCGCTTGTTGGGAGACAACCCAACACTTTTACCTACTGTTTTTGTGTGTTCACATGATTATGCTACTGTATTAATCATTTTTTATTGTTTTTGTTTCAATAAAGTGCCAACTGAAGCCTTTGGGATCATGTTGGGTGATAGTTGAGTTGACCCTGCTGAAAAACAGAAACTTTTCTGCTCCCGAAAATAATTCTAGCTTTTAACAGAAGAGTGCTATTGAGTTGATTCTTTTTGCAGAAGATTAATATACAAATTGCTCATGTGGTCCTAAATTTTCAGAATTTTTGGAGTATCAGAAGTATGGTTTGAGTACATATTACTACAGATTGTTCTGTTTTTGACAGATTCTGTTTTTAATGCATAGTTTGCTCGTTTCCTAGTTTCCATGGCTTATATTGCTCAATATAAATTGTAGAAATGAGGGATCATATCATTGTTTTTATGAGCATTGTGGCAAAAATGGCGGCGACATGTAGCATGCGAGCGACGACGGTGACAAAATCATGCAATGCCCTCTTCCTCGACATGGACCACCTCATCCAGCTCCTGGCGTCTAGTCACCGACGTCGCTCGCATGTTTCCTAGTTTCTATGGCGGCGAAAGGGAGCATGCGAGCAACAACGGTGACTAGACGCCAGGAGTTGGATGAGGTGGTCCATGCCGAGGAAGAGGGCATTGCATGATTTGTTTTCCTGCAAATTTCCTCTCCTGTTTTATCTGATTTTGTTGGCAAAACAATGGCAGATTTCTCCATTAGCTTATCTGATTTGGGGTGTAGATTTCCTCTCTTGTTTGATCTGATTTTGTTGGCAAAACAATGGCAGATTTCTCCATTAACTTATCTGATTTGGGGCTGATTGTCCTCTTGTGATTCCTGTTCATGGCCTTGCTGTGGGAGATTGCAAAAGTGAAGCTAATTAAGAGTGAAAAAAGAGCAGGAGCAATGCTTGGGCTGTAGAATTAATGGTTGAACAAAATCTATGGTTGATATGTAGTCTAGTCATGGCTGATATGAATTTTTCTGTTATTATCTCTGGATTGTTCAGTAAAATGAAAGCTCATGGTGTAGAATGTCACCTTCCTTGCACATATATTTGTACCCAATTTAGACCATCAGTAGAACTGTTTATATTGTAACTTGGATGTGGATAAGGATTTATTTTGTTACTAATTGGTTATGTTTTCTATTTTGCTCAGATAATTGAGCCGTTCTTCCTTCTTAGTATCAATGAATAGGTTGATTACATAATATATTTGAAGATTGCAGCAGGAACAAAATGCTCAGCAAACGAAAATAATTAGGTAAGGTGAGAACTGATTGATCTGATTTATTTCCCTAGATTAATTGGTTGGCAGTCATAGAATCATCATGTACCTTTAATATTGACTTGAACTTTTGGTGTGGTCATGTAGCTTTGAGGTTGCCTAGAAATAGACCACTCTCGCATCATTAGGTGCCGCCCACAAGGATCTACCTCGGCGAGGCATGCGCACCTATGCCACATCGTTACATGTAAGTTTGTTCCCTTGATAGTTCTCTTTCACAATTACACGTGTGATATTTGTCATGGGATCTGACCGCTTTACCATATTTTATTGGTATGGATGATGTTAAAGAGTGAGCTACCCATCGCTTCTCATTACTAACTGTAATCAAGAAATATACGTGTTCGTGCCATAAAAGATGGATATGTGTTAAGCCATCGTCATGTCATGTGATTACTTGTAGAACAACTATATAGCTATGTTGGGATTGTAAAGTGGAAACGATAGGAACCTACAACTCTTCTGTGAGTGTCGTTTGATTATTTACTTTCTCAAGTAGTGTGGATATATTGCCGTCAGGATATTATGTATATGCATGATTATATGCAAATTTTTAAAATGAGTTGTGGTATCCCGTATTTGTCAGATCCTCATATGTTGCTGACAGTTTATAATTTTCTGTTGTTTCTACCAAATGTGTGTGCTATGACATTATGTAAGGCTAGGCATATTTCTTTTCTTTATAATCCAGTGATGAACTAATTGTCTTAGCTATATGGTGAATCTCGATTACCCCCCGAGGAGCTAGGCTTGCAGCCCCTATTTGGGTTTATTCAGATTGTTGCAAAATGTGATTTCTAAATGTTGCTATGTTCCTTGCTTTCTCCATCTCCACCCCCTACGTCCTTGATGAACTAATTGAGATATGCAAATTAAGTGCCACGGATGAGTTGCAAGTGGTCATGCATCGTCCTTGTCAATTTTAAATGCTCGACTCCACTTTCATTTGCCTATGGTATTTAGTATTTACACTTGCATAGAGCTTTGGCCTATTTCATTTGGACCTACTCCCAGTTCCCTACTATGTTTCTATTCCCAATGATCAACTCTTACTTTCCTTTTGTGTGTGTTCTGCTCTGCTTGTATTAGCTATTGTTAATTTATGCTAATTTTGTTGTCCTTTTTTTGTGTGCCCAGATGACCAGGCGCATAGGAGGGCTACATACATTTTGTATGGGTGTATATAGTTGCGCTATACTGGTATGTATGGCAGCTACAGTAGCTTTCCAGTTAGTCCTTGGTGAAGGTAATTCGAACCTATGACCAGTTCCCTTCTATGTGCGTTTGAATTTTTTGATAGGTGAAAAATCCTTTTGTAACTCTTAAGAAGGTTCTAATTGGATTGGTCAAAAAATGAGCATAAATATAATGATAATGTGCACACAAATTGGAGTCTTAGATTAATAGTTTGAATATAGCCAAGAAATATTCGTGCTAGGCTGTTGTTTAAGTACTTACGAAACAATATCAGAGGGATGCAACGACTAAAATATGTAGGGTTTGTGAGCTTGCAGTGCTTAATATGATTATTATTGCAAAAGAGCATCAGAACATTCCATATGGTTTACTATATTCACTTGCATCTTAGCAGCATCACGCGATTAAGCTCATACAATTTGAAATTTCTTATTTGTGGATGCATGCCTAGGCATACATATAACGGACGCATTCTAACCTATAAGGAGGCTGGCCAACTTGCCTCCATGGAGCTCCCATGACTAGGCCCTTTCTGCCTGTCCGATCATGGTGAGTTTCCCACCTCTTCTCCCCTAGCCATTAGATAGTGAATGTATGTTTTACCTCGTTTCTCTTTTCACACGTGTATGACCAGTGGGCCAGTTCATTGGTGGGGCCGATGTTTATTTATTTAGTGACCAGACATTGTCATCTGGAACATTGCAGAGCAATAATTGACATAAGTATTAGATGAGTTTGGGAAGGCATGGTTGTTTATGTAGTATTTTCACCATTAGGTTTCAATTGCTCGGCTCCTGATGGCATGATGCCTCATTTAGATTTTCTTATCTCGGTGTGTTTGTAATATATTCAGAAAATTAGTTTGATTTTTTTTGCTCCTTGGAGAATGCATCCTCAATTAGTATGATAGCAGTCAAGCAAAAATGGCTTACTACTGATACAGATATAACTTCGATTACTCCCACTTTGATGTTTTATTCTTTTTGGACTTTATATAGAATTTATCATTTCCAGTTGATGCGCTCTGAATGAAATATTATATCCGAGGGAACATGAAACTTGCAGATCATGCTATGTTTTAGCGCTCATGGAGTTTCTCTGGCATACGTTGAGTCTGGTGATCCTTAAAAAACATATATGGAAGGCTATGGATCTTATCATGGATGAGCTTGAAAATATAGGAATTTCAAATCCATGTATACATCACACCCATACCCCAGATGGTCAAGTCTCTGTGCTCCAGTGTCATTCCTGGATCGATAATGCTGACACACACAGTACTCGAAGGATTTATAACAGAGTAGCAATCACACACTATTACATCGAATGTCTCCAAAGAGAACTTATTACAATAATATGGCTTAAGGCCATCTAATGCGATAACAGCGGAAGGCTTGGAAGATAGGGTGAGTCCATCAACTCCAACGGCATAGCTGAGCTGCATGGCAACGACCTAACGAACCTTACTCCTCATCTGAAAAGTCTGCAACATAATACGTTGCAGCCCGAAAATGGGTCAGCACATGGAATATGCTGGCAATATAACACAGTAGAGCAGAAACAGAATAATGCTATCACTACATGCATATATGGCTGGTGGAAAGCTGTATGGTTGTAGTTTTGCAAAAAGCCAATTTTTCCCTACAACGACGGAATAGATTTTAATTTACTATCATGGTGGTTGAAACATCATTGAGAAGGTATCCCCAACTCAATCCCAATTAAAGTGAATTAACATCCCAACAGTATTAATTAAGCATGGTGAGATACATGTGATAACCCAAGTACTAGATACTCAAGAATTGTCCATAACCGGGGACACGGCTAACCATGATTAGATTGTACACTCTGCAGAGGTTTGCGCACTTTTCCCCACAAGACTCGATCGCCTCCGTTGGATTTCTCACACTACATGGTGTTTGAGAAACGGATGACCGAGACACAATCTTTAAGAAACGTTAACTCTCTACTCGGGTAGACCGTACCAAACCTACAAAACCCACTACCTGCTGATCTACCTCTTCAAGAGCTTCACGTAACTTACTCAACTATGCTAGAGCCCATAATAGCTTGTGGCTGCACACGGAAGTTTCTATCATGAATCATCTCAGTTCCCTTTGAGTCTGGGTGGCGGTCCATAGGAAGATCACACGGGTACCCCGGGATTTCCAAAAAAACAGACAACACTGGGTTCCCCAGGTGCCTCATTCCACCCAGTTGTTTGATTAAGTTGCCACCTTAAGTTGATCCATTAATTAATAATCTCACATCTGACGTGAATTGCACTCAAACCCAAACCACGTCTACGAGCATAGCATAGCAATATAAGCAATACGTAGAAGTAACTCCCAAGGGTTTGAATATAACAGGGCAATAGGTTCTACCTCAGCAACTACTTCCCAACCCACAAGTTAATGACATCCTAATCATGCAATGTTTGAGGATTGGAACTAATGCATAAAAACTGGGTAATAATGGAATATGATCAAAGTGTTACTTGCCTTGCTGACGATCCGCGAATCCTAGAGACTCGTAGTAACACGCTTCGCACTCCGAGAATTCTATCGCAAGCAAACAATAACATACATAAGTAACAAGCAACGATGCACAAGCAAAACTCAAATAAGAGAGGTTGACCAGAAAGTTCAAATTAAGAACTCCGGTTCGCAAAAAGAATCAAAACAAACGGAGCAACGAAACTCAAACGGCGAAAGAAAGAAGCTTCGTTTACTAATCTGAAACTAGGTCAAATTTTACAGTAGTAGAACTTGTTTGAGTTGGTTAAACGAAAAGAGGGTTTCGAGACGAAACTTCAGGCGCTTGAATCGCCTGATTCCGTTAAACGAGCGAAAAGATAAATAGAAACTAAGATCGGATCAGAAATCACGATCAGAAAAATCGCGGAATAAATCCGATAAAAGAAAACTCACGAACAGACTAACGAACGAGCGTTCGTTAGTTGTTTCTAATGGGCGAAAACCGTTCGTTAAAATGAACGTACGGACGAATGTCCGCTAACTGGAAGAACCGAGAAAAACCGGCGAATCCAAAAAAAACAGATCTAGGGTTTCTGAAAAAAAAACCGAACGGTTTTTATAAAAAAACCGGCGGCAGGGCGCGGTGGCTACCTCCGGCGAGGGGCTCCGGCGGGGCGGCGGGGCTTGGCGGCGGCGGCTGTGGCGGCGAGCGCGGGCGGCGGGGCTAGGCGGCGGCGGTGGTGTTGGGGCGGGGGTGGCGGTGTATAGAAAGGGACGGGGGCGGCGACTTGGAGGAGGGGGCAAGGCGCGGCGGCTGCGGAGTCCAACTCGGACTCCGGTCCGAGTGGCGGCGGCGGCAGCGCACGCGCGCAGGAGGCGGCGGCGGCGGCCTGGCGCGGCTGGGCCTTAGGCCCAGTCGGCGCGGAACTTTTTTTTTTAACTTCGCCGACCAAAATAAAATCCTAGAAAAAAATAAATAAAAACCTAGAAATGCCAAAACAATTTTTCACCATCTAAATAAAATATTTAAAACAAGATGAACATTTTCTTGGCCCTAAAATGCAATTTTGAAAAACATGCAATTTTTCTAATGCATATAAAATCCGAATAAAATCCAATAAAAATCAATTTAATGATTTTAATATTTTTCCTCCAATATTTCATTTATTTTGGAGAAGTCATATTATCTCCTCTCTTTAATTTTTAATGTGAAATATTTTTCGGAGAGAAATAATTAAAATCAAATCCTCTTTTCATTATTTGATAAAAGAATCAAATATGAAGACCGGGAAATCCCCAACTCTCTCCGAGGGTCCTTGAGCTGCTTAGGATTTCGAGGATTACGGAACGGAAAAGCAATAAAACATGATATGCATGGATGATCTATGTATAACATTCCAAATTGAAAATTTGGGATGTTACACGGTATGTCATAACCAACTTCAGTTGTCCTTGGCTTGTGAATTCACCATCCAAATATTTTTGTTTTATTGGAGAGCACATAAAATATATGGAGAATCAAAGGCGAATGTAAATGAAACACTCCCTGTATGTCTGCATGCACATGATCAGTACCTCCATTTTCCTTCATAGTAATGATAGGATACAAACATTACTTGTAATAAGTTTTTGGCCATTTCATACCTATGTCATCAAGATTCTGTTCTGGTGCAGAATATTCAGTTAAGTTCAGTTTGGTGACTTTGGTCTGCATTTGTCCCAGATTCTGTTCTGGTATAGAATATTTAGTTTAGTTTGTTCTGGATTTGTCCTAGAGGGCGAGTGTTTACATGTCCAGTGCTTATGCCAGTTATTAATTAGTCAATATTTTGTTCTGATGTAGAATATTCAGTTTAGTTGGTCTACATAGGTCTAGTGCTTATGTAAGTTATTATTTAGTCAAGACTCTGTTCTGATGCAGAATATCTAATAACTTGCCACTTAAGTTGTTTCTGCAAACTAAAATTCGAACTTTAAAACTGATCTAGCCATAGTTTTTGCAGCATGAATACCATGACTTCTTTTATCTCCTTTTCGAGCTGGAACACTCAGCTATCATGATTTTTCTTTGTAGACTTTCCATGACTGGACAAAATGTATGTTGTGGAGAAATTATAAATCGCCTTATAAATTGTTGTAATGTTGTGCAGAAACTGAACAGGGACAAGAACATACAATTATATGTTGTGGTAGATTTCAAAAGAGACCCATGGCCCAGAGTAGTTTTGCGCAAATGAAGGATATCAGACTGACCCATGGAGCATGAGATCCTCTTTGTCAGTGCCACCTTACTTGTATGGCCTCAGGCTGAGGGGGCCCTTCTAATTAAGGTGGTTACTACTTACTTGCTGATTTGAACCTAGAATAGAATGTCATTTTGTGCTTGTCAGTAGGATCTCATGTTTAATTTATAGATCTTTTTAGTTAGTGTATTTGCAAACCAGTTGCGAGTTAGTACCTGGGGAAATGAACATTTTTTGACCTCATATTTGCATATCAGTAGTACCAAGTTAACTAGTCCGGCCCAACAGTGAGTGGGGTACATGATCTACCCTCGCGTCGCCCCCGCCCTGGGCGACTCGGGGGCTCTCCAACCCTAGGGCCGCCGCCGTCCTCTCCTTCTCCCCTCCTCGCGCCGCCGCCGGGTGAAACCCGCGTGGCAGACGGCGGCGGCGGGGGGACTCCCTCTCCCGACTCCCCTTCCTCCACGGGCGGCGGATCTAGGCGGCAGGCGGCGGTGTCCTGCGGCACTCGCGGTTTGGCGCGAGGTGGAAGGCTTCGGCGAGCGGTGGCGGGGCGCGG